>NW_008238447.1:2550934-2558791 GCF_000691975.1 Corvus brachyrhynchos | reverse complement strand
TAATTGCTAAAGTTTTCCCCACAACACATCACCTGAACCTTTATTAAAATAGCCTGTGTATCCTCTTGGAGGAGCAAACAAACAGCTTCCTCTTCATCCTGAAAATATGGTTAGGGACGTGAAGGTGGTAGCATTGGCAAGAAGCAGTATTTATTTTTGTTGGGAACTTCCAACGTATCCTGGCAAAGGGTTGACTAAGGATGCTAATCAATGGTTCAACACTAATTCACAGAAATAAAATGCTGTGTTGTTGTGGCTGCTGGAGTTGTAGTGGGTTCTGCATATGGTGACCCAATACAGTCCTCAGAAGGACTGAGTTATGATGAAAAGAGCAGGATTCAAGCAAGGATTATTCCTGGAGACAGAACATTGAGCTACCATAAAGCACACACAGTAAAGAGAGCTGGTAACATGAGGA
The DNA here is from genome assembly GCF_000691975.1 of Corvus brachyrhynchos. NCBI lineage: Eukaryota > Metazoa > Chordata > Aves > Passeriformes > Corvidae > Corvus > Corvus brachyrhynchos. The sequence goes on along the minus strand of NW_008238447.1, from coordinate 2,558,373 downwards.
GTGTGGCTCACAGATGCTTTGGAGTAGGTTTTATAAATCCTAGTTTCTTTAGCCTGTACCTTATCCTTATCTTTATTCCTAATACCATATCAGAGAACATGATCCTCTCCTACAGCAAAATATAAGATGATCTCTGCCAGCGATGGCTGCCTCCCTAATCTTACTGTTTATCTGATGTTTAACACTAAACACAGCTTCCAGGTGCTGCAGTCCTAATCCTAACACCAGTTTTGGCCCCTGTCATGCTTCAAACCCCTCCTCTGCTGTATGTTTCCCAAAGGTACTCTTAGAAATCCTAACCCTGGCCAAGGCTCCGTACCAGGACCTGCCCAAATGCTCCAGGAATACTCCATTGTGCTGTGATGGTTAGGTCCCTAGAGTCATCCACTCCCCACCGTAACTAAGGGAAAAAGCCACTTGCTTTTCCTTGCACCCATTCTCACGCTTGCCTTGCCTCCTTTAAACCCTGCACCACTTCAGTGACTCCTTCTCTGTAACTCTGCAGGGCTCTGTCAGTTGGGGAGTGAAAATTACTCACTGTGATATGAATAAAACTGGTAGTAGGGGTAAGTTTAGGAAATTGATAGACTGAGGATTTGTGATCATTTCTGAATGCAGCTAAGCCAAATATCTCTTGAGGTAAGAAACTGCGATTTCGTGTTGCCAGGAAGTCTTAAAGTTAAATTTGATGGGTTTCATCTTGGTTTATGTTGGAATGTTAGCACAAAGCTAAGTCAATCCTGTTAGGCAGCTGTATCTGAAACAGAGTTTAAAACTGGGCCAGTTACACGCTTAAGAAAATAGAGCCAGATTCCAATAGATCTGTCTTTCTGAGGAGTAAATCTGATGGTTTCTACCTTATGCTCCTTCAGTTTAGCCCCAGAATCACATGTTGACCACCCCAATACACACCTGCTTGTCTTCCCTCTGGTTTCGTTCCCTACAGGAGGATAATGACTGAGGGAGGCACATTTGTAAATGCAGGATATCAAAGCAATTGAAACGTGATGAATTATTATTATTATGCCCAAGGGACAAGTGGAAATATTTGAATCAGAAAGTAATTATAGAGCTGTTGTAGGAACCTGAACTACTAATCTCCTGGCAGTTATATAAGTTTTTTGGGTGTACTGGAGAGGAATCTTGAGGAAGACATGTAACCACCAGATGCAATTTGTTTCACTTCTTAAGCAATTTCAAGTTCAACATAGAAAGGTATAGAAAGGGCAAAGGGCTGACACAGGGACCAAATCCTTCTGTGAAGCACTGGAGGCTGGTTTCTGACAGAGGACACTGAACCTCCCAGGTGGGAGAGAGTTGTTTCCTCCTGGCTAATATTATTTGGATAATATTGCCTCATTCTTTCCTTTCTGGTGGAGGAAGATGATGGCAGTTTAAATTCTGAATTGCTGTGGCTGAGCTGACTGGTAGAAGCCTGACCTAGTCTTGTGTCAGTTCTACGAGCAGGTCATTTGCCTGTTTAAAAAAAATTAAAATTAATAATGCCTATCCCCAACATTCTTTGAAGGACACGTTTGCATTTAAGTTATTTCTATTGTACTCAGAGAGTTACTTGGCTTGTGTGTAGTTAACATGACTCATTTAATCCAAAAATAGGATTTGCACACACGTTCTGCAAATCTGCTAGCAGCCTACATTAGTTCTGCACTCAGTCTCGTTTGCAGCAATGCTTTCTGGGTGCATATCCCGGCTTTTGGAAATCCAGTTTGGTCTTTGCTATTTTCCACTTGTTCATATCTCATCTTTTTCTGTTCAGCTGATTAAAGAGATGTGTTCAGTCTCAGACTTCAGCTTTCATAGCAAGGGAAAGGTCACTGTTTCCAGACTTTTCTGTTATATACCGATTTTTCTTCTGCAACACCTTTGTATCATAGCAGGAAAATTAAATTCAAGAACACCTACAAAAGTCAGGTCCCTTGGTGTACTAGAAGAATAGGATTTAGTAGTCCAAAAGCTTCTTCATAAAGCAGCAGGTAAATGAACCTGTGATAAATCAGTTCAGGTTCAAGTAATGAAAAATATAATCACTTAGAAGACCAAAAACCCAGCTGCATTTACATATATTGTATAATCCTAGAATGAAATGCAGGAGTGGTTCCAGAAGGGTGCACTTTGAAACAGATATGGTTTTGATACCCTTATGTTGTTTTAGAAGATATAACTGATTCAAACTCAATAGTCATGAATTATAGCATATAAAATAGCATATAAAACAAAAATGCTAAACTGTTGGTCACTTAAAATGTCAGCTGGGTTTTCCTAGATGGGGATATCTTGTTTTCTGATCAATAGAGAAATTATGGCTTTTTTTGCATTCTTGCTTTTTTTAAAATATATAAAAAAATAAAAGCTTTTCTTGAAATGTTTTATTTGTGGAGTTCCATTGTCACAGCAACAAGAACTGTTCTGTTTGCACATAAAAGCTGCACACTTGGGATCAGATGTACACAGATCAAGGAAGAGAAAGACAGGTTGCTGTGCCGTAAAACATGGAGAGCCTTTGGCACACACGGAAGATTTGAGCCCTGATCCATTATTGGAAACCATTAGCATAAATACTCTGCCAGGTCACTGACATCTGCATTATCAAATCCCCCTATGGGATTAGATATTCAGCACTTAGATCATGCTATTAGTCCATGGTATGGTAATGAAATAACCAGCAAAAACACACACTCCTGAGAACTCCTGAGTTAACACAGAACCAGAACAAAATGAAAGCTGCACACAGCTCCTTGTAGTTTGGAAGGTGCCACGCAGAGGATTGCTTTAACGTTCTAAGCACAAAGCTTTGACTCACGTTCAGACTGATCCAGAGATTTAAGTGTAGGTAGAGCTGGTCCCGCTCAGCCCATAATGCTCTTTAAGGAGCTAAATCATGCACAGGAGCTGTATTACAGTCACCAGAAAACAGCTTCCCTAATTGCCAGCTCTAACCTTTGTTGACTGGATTACCTCTCATCTTGGATGGATTTTTCTTGGTAAGGGAGGTTCAAAGCCATCCAGTTCATTTTTTGGAGTTAAATATACCCTTCCAAAGAGGAAACAAAGGTGCAGGATGGCAGAATCTCCTCAAGTTATCATTGATTCCTAAGAATTTGCCTGAGAAGTAAGTTTAGACAAAAAATCAGAGGTGGGGGTTAATCTCTCTTGGGAGACAAGGACTGCAGATATGGTTGAGACATCTTTCATTTTCATCTTAAAATCTTCAAGTACTTTTCTTTCAACCAATCATCAGAAGGCCATCTGCATTATTTGGATATTGTAGGAATTGTAACTTTTTCCAGGTGTGGGGAGTTAATCATGACTCCTGCAGGTTGTTAGTGTATATATGCTCTATATTATTCAACTGCAATACCCAGACACTGGGGAGAGGTGCCCTGGACATGAATTTCTTGTTCTTCCAGCCTAGCAGAAATGAAACTAACCATAAACTGAACAAAACATAAATCTTACCCTGAAATCATATTTTGGTAAAACTATTTATAGTCTTTGGTCTGACATGTCCTATAGACCTGATATGTCCCAGAACATTTCTGGAGTCCAGGGAATTTCTGGAGTAGGCATTTTAGCAGCATTAATCTTAACCTAAGTGTTCTGATTTTACAACTTAACAACTGTGGAGCAGGAGATAAGCTGTACAACTGTTTTTACCCTACTAATGCAGGCCAGTATTATTAATAAGGTATGTGAGATTTACAGTAAGACAGTGGAGGTAGATTTAAGTTTAAAATTCAGGGAAACTACATTTTGTTTGCTCTAGATTCAAGGCAGAGAATGCTAGAATTCTTTAGTTTACTTATCAGGAAGCTACTTTACAAATAACACCATAAATTTTACCCTACAACTTCAATTACCAAAGGCTTTAAGCACCTCAGTAAAATAATAAATTTCCATGCAGGTAGATATATGTACCATTCCTTTAAAACAGAGAAATAAAATGTCTTATAGTAAATAAAAATCCAAGATCCTCCATGGGCAAAATGTGTGCTTCATACATATTGTGAGAAATATAAAAAATACAAGGAAAATGAACAAATTCATCATTCATACCTCAGAATAAGAATACAACCATCAACAGCATCTTCAAGTTTTCAGTATTTATGATATTTGTGTAACATTTTTCCCTCTGCCATTTCAAAGCATTTTCTTTATATTAAGCTTCACAGAAGCCTCGTGCAATAATATTACCCTGATCTAGGTGATGAGAATGCAAAGGGGGCAGTAATTGGCACCTGAAAAGTGAGTGTCACACTCAAAATACAACCAGCTCCTAACTTGGACCAGCTCTTGTACATGTACTCACTTCTGGAAGTGCCTGTTCAACCTTGGGGGTTTGTGAACTTTTTTCTGAATTGTTTTAAATATATTCTGCTTCTGAAAAAGAGCTGTGATCACTACTGTCAACTCCAGTAGGCAGCAGTGTGTCTCTTCACCCCTACATTAGCACACCTGTAAGTGTACAGGGAAATGGCTTCCTGCCTGGCAGAATATGTCAGATAGATTTGTACATTCTTCAGTTATTTTGGTGGCTGTAGCATGTGGCACACTTTGTGGCACAACAATTTGGGGTCTTTGTGATCTGTATAGAGATGCCACCACCACAAGCCCAATATGAAAGTCATGTTCTGAGCATTTTCTCTTGGAAAATTCACAGCGAGGCGGAGATGCTCAGCATATGGAAGGTGTAGCTTCATGCATCACTCACGGAAGAATGAGCATGCTCCTACAATCCCTGTAGCATCTAAAATTTCCTTGGAAACGTCTCCTGAAGTTACTCTGAAGTATTTGCCTAAAATGACCCCATTCTGTTTGTGAAATCACAGCTCACAAATAAACAAGCTATAGCCGCCTTAGGCATTGATCCTATTACTCCAATACTTTATAAGCAGGCACTATATAATTACTCTTGAAATTCTGGTCCAAAGTGTTCTTACTATTGATATATCCTGGAATGCTGGAAGTAAATATAAAATACGATAGGAAAATATTAGGGAGTACAGAGCACAATTTCACTTATATATGTGCTGTTGTTTTCTATCCTTAGATCCTCTAATTAGCATCTCATGACATCACCTGACTTAAACCATTCTGGCTGACATTTTCTGCACTCCTTGCTGCAGGCAGAAGCTGCTGTGGCTCAATTTCCGTTTGTAAATAGGAGGGCATAAAGGCCATTTAACTCACAAAAGTGGTAGGAACTAGTTTAATTCATATTGGTTAGGCACTTTGATATTGCAATGTAGGTAAAAAAGTCCGTGTGGGAGTGAAAAATTTTGTTTTCAGAATGTGGTTTGAATCTATATGAGGCCTGGGGCTGTGCACTGAACCAAATGTTGAAAAATCCTTAGGCAGCAAGCACCATCCATTCTGTGCATGACTAAGTCTGGAGTCTAGAGAAGAAATTAATGTGTGATTGTGTAATTAGACTACAGAATAATTAATATACACAAGGGAAGGATAACTTCAAATACAGGTAATCGTAATTCCATTTTTTTCCCTGTAGTTAATTTTGTGGCCTTTATTCTCTTTCACTCTAGCTTTTGTCGGTGTGATATATGGTATAAAGGAGAGAAGAAGGAGAGAAGGCTAGGACTATTAACTGATTTTTTTCCCCTTTATTAAATGCTAATGTGAAATCTGCAACAACGAATGTGACTACCCATATGTTATTCTACAAGTTTGGCTTTGCTTGGTCTTTCAAGCAAAGAAAACTTCACAGTCATTTAACCAAAAAAAAAAAAAAATCCCAATCTTTCACCTTATCTGCCAGGCTTCTAACTCTCCTAAGTATATGCTTGAACTTTGAAATTTCTAACACTGTGTGCAGTCATGAATTATTTCTAGTTCACCAGGAAGGACACGTCTCTATTGCAAACACAGCGGTGTGAGGGGATTGACTTACAACACTGTTACACCTCAGCTTGGTTTCTGCAGAATTAAGATCTGTAGAGGACTAGGAATTACTTGTGTTGAGACAGGACTAGAGGATAAACTTTTAGATTTGTTATTAGTTATATTATCTCTCTATATAAATAGAGAAATTTGTGATTACGGCTGCTCTCGTTTTCCTGGTCACCTTTTTCTCTTCTTACAGGACTGGAAATAGCACTCCACTGAAGCTGTAATTTCAGCTTCCGGTCCTGGCTAGTTCAGCTCAGAAAAAGAAGAATTTGTGGTTTACTTCTCATTAAAGATATCAACAGAACTCTTAGACATCAATAGTAAATCTCTCACTGAATTCAGTTCTGCAAGATGAGGTTCTAGATTGGAAAATTCAGCAGACAACCACCAGTAACTGAGAAAAGAATCAGACCACTTGGGCAGACAACTTTGAGGCTCTTATTTCTATTCTTCTATAGTCAAAAGTAAGCACTATGGTAATTCATATTTCTGGCTGAGAAAGCATTTATTTAGTAGCCTCAAAAATGTTGAAAGTAGTAGAATGTACTACTACAAGAAGAGCAAGAAATAGTCTTAATGATTTTGAAGGGATTTGCTTTCGAACAAGGGAAGACTGATAAACCCAAAGAATTTTTTTTAAATTCCCCTTCTTTGTTCAGTAAATTCAGGGACATGCTTTTGACTGAGATTTAAGCTTTAACTATGTAGAATTCAAGGCATATTACTCATCCACAAAGTTAAATAATTGCCATACTGTTGTTTGATATTGCATTACAGTTTGAGCTGAGAAAACAAATCAGATTAACTTCTTTGTCTAATTCCATGCTTTTCAGGTTGCAAATTGTATATGGCTGGCTAACTCTTTTGCTTGAAAGCCAGTCATTTCACAGCAGTGTATTCAACTATTTATTCTGAGTGGTTTTTAATATTTGACCTATTGATTTTTACTGAACACAAAGGTTAGCTAGAATGATCCTCCGTCTTCTCATCCTCAATTTTGCATGAGCTTCCTGAACTACAAACTACAGAATTGTTGTAACATGTCAAAAAGTGAAGCCATTCTTTGAGGATTAAGGTCAGAAAGGTATAGATGCTTGTGACATAAATGTTTATGTTCTTAGTTTCTTTGTGCCTCATGATCCTCATAGCTTGGCTCATTTCCTCAGCAGATCTTTGCACTTGTGTTTTGTTGCAGACGATAATGTCAAATTAAATAATGCCTACGGGATCCTCAGACACAGAAATAATCATTGGGAAAATACAACTGATAAGAATTCTCATGAAAAACTAGATAAATATTGAGGGAAGAAGTATTGGGGCATCTGCCAAGCTGTCATTGTGCTGTAAAATCAGCATTTTGCAATACCAAGCCAAGCAATCAGCTGAATTTTCCTCTGAATGTAATGCAAGCTCCATGCTTCACCCAAACCTCCTCGAAGATTCTGGCTAAGAGCACAAAAATGAACATGCCTTTAAACTGGGGGTTGTAATAACATCTGTTCAGGGATACATAT
>NW_008238447.1:2549613-2550727 GCF_000691975.1 Corvus brachyrhynchos | reverse complement strand
GTGGAACAGAACTGAACAGGATTCAGTTTTTATCTAGAGTATGAAAGTACAAAATTTGGGCAATTTGCTTTGCAGTGAAACACATTCTTATCATGGACTGCTAGGGAGAAATATCTGACCAGGAAAGAGACCAAGACTGTTCTCAGCCTACTTTAGGATTACAAATGCTTATTGTCATTATTTATTACAAATTACTGAAAGGAGCCTAACATGATACGGCCACGGCCTGTGTTAGGACCACAGTCCACGTTAGTCCCTGATGCTGTTGTCCCAGATACATAGTAAGTAATGCATCTCACTGAACACACTCCATTTTTTGGGGGGAACTTACAGTTCTAAACGTGGCAGCAAATGAACATCAGACAAGTATTTAGCAGTTAGGAAGAAAAATGTAATTCCTGCAATAAAATGTCAGATTATTACTTCTTCATGTCACTAAGACTTTATTTAGCAAAGGTTTCTTCCTCTTCTCAGCCCTATGACTGGATTTGCAATTAAGGTCTTTGTTTAATTTCTTTAAAGCATCATTCCTGTTTATACATCTTCTGCAACTCCTTTTTTAAATGTAATTGCTTTAAAATCTCAGAGGATATTAATAGCTGCCTGAACTGATATGTTTTAATACTAAGTGCAGTGATTTGAAGCACTAAAGAAAAAACTGAACAAAGCAAACTTCACACAATTCTAATCATGTTCTGGCAGCTTTAAATAAAGATTTTCTTTATTTTCTATCTGCACCACTTTCTTTAGTGTCTGGAATTCAGCTGTATATTTACGGTTCCATAAGGCCATGCTGCCTGTATTTACAGGGATGATATGAAAAAATAAACAAGCCATTCCTGCATTAGAAATGACCATTCATTCACCTTACCTTAGGGTGAAGACACTTTCTGTTGACCCATACTATTGGAAACTGGATTGTTTATTCCTGATCACCTCTCATACTTTTCCAGAGTGCCATCCTTACTGAGAAAGCTGTCACTGAGCTTGTATCTATATCTGCAGACAGCTCTATTCAATAAGGATTTCAGCAATAAGTTTTTTAATGTCTTATGGTAAAGGACACCTCTGTTGTGCAAATACCCAAAAATGGCAGTGGAAGGGTCTTTCTTTC
>NW_008238447.1:2518872-2549592 GCF_000691975.1 Corvus brachyrhynchos | reverse complement strand
AAACTGATGAAAATAATTTCTTATTACAGAGAAATCGAGAAATTGCATCCTCTCCAGGCTTTCCCTCACTCCTCCCATCTTCTTGCTGGATGACTGACTGTCAGGCAGGAATGAACCTCCTCCATTTAATGGACCTTATTGTCTCCAACTGCAACATTTCTTAGAGCACAGTTCCTGCTTTCTTTGGTGGCACCCATGACACGATTTATATGGATGTACTGGGATAACCTTCAGGGAATGAATCTTGATACAGGCAAAGATATGTAATCAATGCTGCTTTAACAGCAGCATAATCCAACCAATCTTCTCCACACCCTAGCTACTGAAACTTCCAGAGTATGAGGAGTTTTAGCAGTGCTCCATATCACACCCCCCCGTCAGTGCCTTGCAGTCAGTAAGCACAAAACTCTGGGGGTTTAGGTCTTATAGAGAGCCCTGATCTTTCTAGATTTACTTTTTTCCTCCTATTACTGCTCCACATAAAATACAGTTTGTCATTTTCATATGAGTGTGTGTGTGTATATAACATATGAGTGAAATTATTTTAGCAAGTCTGTTCTTCAAATTTCTACTGAAGTGTTCTGGCACCAGTTACACTTCACCACACAGTAAGTGATTTCAAAAGCATTTTGCAAATTGGTTCCACCTGTTCTACCATGAAGATCTTGCTGGTGTCTGAATGATCAGATGAAAAGGCATTTCTGTGTTTTCTGCCTTAACCTAATTTCCTCAAACAGTAGTTCCATTTTTTTTTCTCTCCTAGAGAGCATCTTATGCTTACTGAGGTACATAACTATGCCAAAAAAAAGAGCTGTATGTAGGTCAGCTCAAGAGAGAGTGGAGAGATAGCAATAAACTGTCTGAGCACTTCTTGGTCACAGATTAGAGCAGCCTCAGAATGGGTAGCTGCCTATGGCTTGAACAAGACCTGTCAACAATCAAGGATCAGCACTGGAGAACTTCATCTGCTGCCTTTTCCATGAGACAAATAATACTTTTCAGATTCCAAAAAAAAAGCCTGCCATAAAATGGTTTCATCATATGTCCAGCATATGTGAGTTTAGGCAAAGGGTTTGTGCAACAGCCAAGTCACAAGTTCTACTCTTTCTTTCAACATGTTTTCTTTGTCTTTATAATTCCTTCTCTTGCATTCTACAGCTACTTTCAATCTCATATCTGTCCTGTCGCTGTCTCTTCACTTGTCATCTAAGTTCTTCTCCATGGCATTGCATTTTTATGCTTCCTGCTCATTCACAAACATATTCCATACAGCCCCTGAGAGAGCTGTCTCTTCCAGTTCCATCATGACAACCTATCACATTCTTTTTCCTTGAGTGATGCTTTTCTTCTGCATGGTCATTTTCTCATCCATTCTGCCTTCCTGGCTGTGCTTTTAGAATACAAATGTATTTCCCTCATAGCACTCTTCCTTTTCATGTCATATTTCCATGTCATTCAGAGTTTTCCATGCTTGGGACCTGACTCAGTGATTCACATCACACACCTATTGTCCAGCAGTCCTTCTAATTATGCCTCACTAGGAACTGAGCTATGAAGCCTGGACTAATTAACAAGGTTTTGTAAGATGTGTCTGTGTAGGCAAAGTGGGGCTGCTCCAGTGAATTGCACTGGTGAAACTTCCCAGGGTGGAGTCACAGTCGCCTCCTCCGCACAAGAACTCAGGCACAAAACTACCTGTGGAGATGCTTCATTAGCCACACAGGGATGCAGTAAGACATTCCAGTTTCTCCTTTGATTATGTCTACCATGGAGATTTTGCCCAGGCCAGCTGTAAAGAGTTGTCTCAGGACTACAAAGAGCCCAGCTGTGACAGGTTGGAGTTTCATTTAAACTGATTTCCCACTTGCTGTTCACAGCTACACAGGGTGTCTTCAGTCAACAGTGTAAACACAGCACTTTCCTTCCCAGGACTGATAATCAAGCTAGCAATGAAAATAGAGTTCTAAATCCTGAGCAGGTACAACATCCCGGGTTATACACCCTCCTCCCTTTTACACAGACCCATTGCTCTCTCCACTGGATTTCACTGAGCTGCTGTAGCCAGTCTTACTGGATGAGTTAGAAATGGGAATTAGCAATACTTGCATAAGCAGAGGCTTTGGAAAAGGGAAACAACTCAGAGACAAGCTCAGTTTTGCAAAACTGTTGATATATTACATACCACAAGCATGTAACAATGATAAAAGTTCTGAAAACCTGCAGCAAGTTATTAAATGATCTAAATTTATTGTAATCTGTTCAGTGGTATTTGTGCAATTGATTTGAGGATTATGGTTACAAAAGTCTGATTTCCCAATAAGAATAGCATTTTGGGTGTAAGAGAAAAATGTCTTTTAAACAAGAAATATCTTTTCCTTTTATAAAAACAGCAATAATAAGGTTTTGGGTATTCGGTATGATTTATTTGCACCAAAAATTTACCTCCAATTGGATTGTGTTTTAACTTTTGCATTAAATACCCTAGATACATCTCAGCATGACAGCAAATGAAAATGAAATGAAGTGTGGGGGGAAAAGGGCAAATTAGAAAGTAGTCCAGTGGTTTTGAACATCATTCTGAATGAGAAAATAAAAAAAAATTAAAGAAAGAACAACCAGTGTTCTGTGTTTCTGATTGTATCTATCAATATCCTTGTGGTTCATGAGTTTTTATATCTTGAATAGCCAGTGATCCTTTTGGGCTGGACAAAATCCCTGTGCAATTACCAGGAAAGCTAAGATGCTCTGAGCAGTTTAGGTATTTCTTTCTCTGTCTTCTTCCTTTCCTGCCTTCACTCCTGACTCACTTTTCAGTGTATCTTTTTTTCTTACAGACTAGTGTAGGATTACCTGGAAAGTGTAGCAACAAAACACTTCTGCAGTTATCTTTCCTTCTGAGTAATGCAGTGGTAGGAGTGATGGCCAAGGCACCATTTACATACAGGACAGCTGACCCAGGTGTTGCAGGTTGGGGAAAAAAATCCTGCATCAAAACAAACAGACAAAATTGTGACAAAGAAAAATCAGAGGAAGAGAAAATATTATAAAAGCATATAGGTTACCTAAATAGTAAAAATATCTTTGATATACCACTTCAAACCTGTTGTATTTTTTCCTTTTCTTCACTGTTTATTTTCTCTGTTTGGAAACTGTTCTGTAAACAGATATTGCTATTTTCTCAGTCCTTTCAGCCAGAAAACACACTCCAAACTTCAGTCCAGTTAGTCTGTGGAATCTATCTTACTCCAAGTGTTCTACTTCAGCCAGTATACATTCACAGGAAGTGACAAAAAAATCAAAACACAGGAACATTTTCATTCTCTCAAGCCTCCTAACTTCAGCTGGGTTTGTTAACATATTAATTTAGGAATATTTAAGTTCATTTGAGGTACTCAGACAGAATTCACATTTGTTACAATCTCAGGAGCTGGAGACTGCAATTTTTTTTCTTTTCCTATAAGCTCAAGACTCCATTGGAAGAACTGTTTCTTCCTATGCTATCCAAATCTGTCCAGTTTGAACAATCCTCAGTCTCTCTGTGCCATATTTGCATCCTCTCCCCAGAGCTATAATGCTGATACTTCTCCTTCCAATGACATTTTCCTCCTGGGGCAGTTCCTTCTTCATGAGAGTGGTCAGAGCACTAACATTAGCTTGGGACTTTCTAAGGAAAAGATGTCATGTTTTTTGGGATAATTGCCCCAGAGGGATCCATACTTCATATGTGACTTATCATCTGATAGGGAATGAAACCACTCTGTCCCTCCTCTCCCAGCTGAGCCATGTGTGATACATCACGGGTACCAGAGGGATCATTTTCAGTCTAATTCCAAGCATTTTCTGGCCAGACAAGCAGGCAGAGCACCAAGGCTTCTGGAAATGGAAATCAGACAGAACAAATCAGAAAGCTGAAGCACTGGGACAGGAGCTGCACAAAGGGATACAATACTTGTTTACATCAGCATCTCAGTCATATGGTAGAACTGAGTATCTTCAGTTTTGCCTTCCTTCTCTCCCCCTTCTCTGACCCATATACCCTCTAATTGTTTGTTAGAGGATCACCTTTTGGCCACATGGCTTCTTGTTTGTTTCCCTTGCATGACCTCCAGAGGGATCTGTCAGATAGGAATTCTTATCTTCAGCCCATAATCTCTTTAAAATCTTTCCCAGCTCATGGCACTCTACTCAAAAGAGCCTAAGAGCTGTGTTAAGTTAGTTAGCTTTGTTATTTTTATACGGTTATTTATTAACTTCAGGCAAGATTTTTAAAAACACCTTGGGGACAAAAATTCAAACACCATCATAAAGAGTTACACATGTATCCTGTTCTATGCAAGTCAAGTTCTGCCCTATAAGGTAGGTCTATAATAATAAGTTTTAAGTACATATCAAAGACAAAGCCATGAAGAGCTCTGTATTTCAGAGTTCAATTGTAATTCTGTAATTGCAAACTACTATATCACTCCTATTCTAGATAAGGATCTTCAGAAATACCTGAATATGTATCAACAGCCAGTTAAGGGTCAATTTTATTTGAGATCATTGATAATGATGATTTTTAGCTTTACAAGGACTTGGAAATCAGTTCAATATTTAAATATCAGTGGGGAGGCTGTTCCATATGAATGGATTCTACAATGATATGTTCTATCTGTGAGATGCTTGTTACACTTCTATTTTGCAAGATAGTGTTCTTTTTCAAGAATATTTATGTCTATTTATATCTAATTATGTCTAAATTAGGCTAAAGCTATAGAAATCTTTGCCAAATGAGTCCCCTTGAAAGGAGGGAAAATTCCACTTCTGGCAGACAGTCATTGGAGTGCTTTAGCATGCCTGGACATAACTATACAGACATAGAACAGTTCATCTTTGTTGCTGCACTAGGCTTGCAAAGATAAGCCAAGAAAAGCAATAAAAATCTAATCTAGATGCTAGTTGATGCTGCTATTGTGACTGTGCAGTTCAACAAGTCCAGATATTCCATAACTCACAAACAGAATTTCATCCTACCTCCACCACTAATGAAGAGGTGGCTGCTAGGTTGGTCAGCAAACCCAATTGTGGCAAAATACCATAACCCAGAGAAGACTGCCAAATGCTATTTGGACACTGACCGTAGTCCATGCAGTTGTTCTCACATTTTGTTATTCAATGAGAACTGACATACAGTTATTAAAAATAATCAAACATTTTCCAAGCCACAAGCAGAATACACGGGGGTGTCATTCCACTCTGGCACCAGAGGATAATCAAACACAATCCTAAAGAATTCTGTCTCTCTCAGACTGTGCTGAAATATGTGTTTTCTTTGTTGTGGCCTTTTTTAGAACATTTTCACAGGGCACAGACTTGTGTCAGTGGATGTGGGTACTACAGAACCTGTGACTCCTGGTGAGCATCTTTTGAAGACAGGTTTCCAAATGAAACTTCCCACTTCAGAGAGGGAAATAGAGCTCAGGAATTATTTTAACTTAATTTAAATTAATTTTAATTTATTTTTGCACTAGGAATGTGAAACAATGACAGGAGCAACACACTGCCATGTCACAGTAATGATAGATGTGCATATGAAAAGATGCAGCACATGCAGCTTTATGGGGCTCTTCACCTTTCACTAAGAGTGGGTGAAAAAAATGAGAGGTTTGGAGTAGTTTGTTCCAGTAAAGCAATTCTCTGCTGCATCAAACCATATTAATGAAAGTTTAAAAACCCTTACATCTCGTCAATAAACAAGCAAATGATGTGTATATAATGGTACAGTAATAAAAACGCTAATTATTTAATATTGGAAAATAATAGATCGGCTCGCAGTAGCCCCTTGTTAATTAGTAGGCTGGTTTTCCTCAATGCAGTTTTATTTTAATGAATAACACTCTGCTGTTTCAACAGAGAAGGCTTCCTTTTTTGGATTTCATAACTCTCCAGGGCACACTAGACAGCGAATCAGTTATGCCCAACATGCAAACATTGAGAAAGCAAGAGACTCATTGAAGTTATTTTGGTATCTTCTCTTTGATTTATGTGGAGTAATTTCAGCAAAATGTCCTATAGGAAGAGCTCAAAACTTTTCTACACATTGCCTGCTAAATTAGACTTAATCTGGGAAAACATCTATGTCGTGCTCACTATTACAGTGCAGGATTAATTTGGTTTGGGAAACTATATAAGAGATTTTATGACTAGGAATGTCTGAAGAAAAGAAAGGAATGTCATTAAGGCAATTGGTATATATTCTCTAAGGCTTTGGTTACACATTAGTAAAGCTGGATAATACCACCGTTATGAAGATGATTTTGCCAACCGTCTGGGTAAACTAAAGATAAAAAAAAATTCCTATATTATACTACTGATATTGAAGTTGTTGTTATTTCCCTTCCAGTAACCTAAGCAATGGGGTAATGATTCTGTAAACAGAGCCTCTGATTCCTTCACCCTTCTGGGAAACTCTCTCCTAAGTTGCAAGAAATATTGAAAGTTATTACCTCCACTAATATCATGGATTGCACACTAACATTCCTCTGGTCAGCCCCCAAAAAATACAAAGCCACAATCCACCTATATTTAATGTCAGTAATGGGTGCTGTATAAGTTTTTTTTTAATTTTGCATTCCATCTTTATTTTTCTTCCCTTGAGATGGTAGAGAACAGTTGGAAACTGTTTTCTTCTACAATTATCTGTTTGATTTGGAAAGCTGGGGGACAGAGAGGGGAGACGCTGGATGAAACAGAAGAACATGTAAGAATGAAATGGAGGTCTTTAAACAGAGGTATGGCTTAAGTCTCTCAGTCATAGGCCAAATCTGATTGTGTCACTGTAGTCTTGCTGACCTTGAAAGACAAACTACACTAGATCTTCTGCATGATCTTTTGTATCAGGTAGAGTCTGTCCCTGAGTGATCTGAATAAAAGCAGCCTTTAAAAAATGTAAGGTTACAGTGTTATTCTCAAATGATAAATTGTAATGTCAATTATAATTTACTCATAGAGAGAAAAGGTAATATAATTTCAGAAGAATATTACAGGGAAATCTTCCATAACAATCAAGGAAAACAGATATATTATGAGTGACTGCTGGTGGTATTATTATTATTAGAGTTATTATGGTTATTATTAAGATTGCCAGGCACTATCTGTTCCAATACTGTTTTTTTAATCTGACAACCTTTTACTGAAAGTGCTAAAATTTGCCACACTAGATAGATCTCTCCCTCGGTCTAAATGCTAAGTAGAGCCTGAGCTGCATGACCCAACTTTATCAGTGAATGACGATAATGAAAAGTATTTTTTTCCAGTTATGCTGATTGGGAAAGTGAAATGCATAGTGCAAATGCTGGTGCAGAATGGTTCTGCCATGAGGGAAGAGCTGTTGGATGAGGAGGCTGAAAAGTGATGCAAGGAAAGGAGCTGCAATGAATTACCTCAGCCTGATACAGCACAGCATCCCAGAGAGCTTTTAGCAGGAACAGGAGGAAAGACATAGGGCAGACAATGAGGAAGGAGACTCCCCAGCAAGCCCTAAGAGTCTCTGTGGCTGGGAACAGGTAGTGTGGAGGGCATGAAAACAAGGGAGAAACAAGTTGGACACTAAGCTGGGGGCAGTGCTCTGAAGCTTGGCCGGGCAAGGAGCACAGAGGAAGAGCTGGGAAAGAGCTGGGCCCAGCTGGGGCTGTTTCTGAGTCCTCCCATTTTCCTGCCCTCAGCAGATAAAAATTAAAGACAGTGACCCATTCTTCTGCAGAGCAGCTCTGTGGGAACTGCTGGAGTGCGTTACTCCTTGCTGACTGTGATATCAGTCCTCAATTAAATGGAATTCCTTTTTAAAGTTTATTTAAATTGGGGAAAAAAAAAAAAAGGAGGGGGAAGAAAGCAAATTTCACAGAGTTTCTTTCCCTTCCCTGACACTCAGGTAATGTTTCTCAATCACATGTTATGGTTCTTTGTATTCTTATTTTTTTATTCAGCACTCATAAATACCATGGCACCCCCAGCTCTAAAACTGTGCTTCTTGTCAGTAAAGAAAACTAACTTCCCTCCAAAGGAGTCTGACATACTCAATACACGAATAAAAGCAGAAATAAAGAAATTAAAAAATTAAAATGATGGAAAGCAGGTTGCCTAATATGAGAGTCAGAGAGGCTGGAGACAGGGAGGGTCAGACAAGGACACAGAGTGGCTCAGAAGAGCAGAGAAATCACAAAGTTGAAAGGCCAGAGCATCAAAGGAAAAGGCTGCCAAAAGAATAACCAGTTATGTGCATGAGTCATCAGAAATGGCATTTGACAGTCCATGGTCAGAATGGCCAGAAGGTGTATTAGTATAAAAATGACATCATTGTGCTACTTTCTAACTCTGGTAACAAGAAAATATAAACAACTCCTCATGTCCCATTAAAATAAATGGTACTAGAAAAGGATTAATTATATGAAAGGAAGAGATTTACTAAGGTGATGTCATGGGTTGGTCCTGGCTGGATGCCAGGTGCCCACCAAAACCACTCTATCACTGCCCTCCTCAGCTGGGCAGGGGAGAGAAAATATCATGAAAGGCATGTGGGTCGAGATCAGGGCAGGGAGAGACCACTCACCATATTAAAGTCATGGGCAGACTCAGCTTGGGGTAATTAGCTTAATTTATTACCAATCAAATCAGAGTAGGATAATGAGAATCAAAAAATAAATCTTAGAACACCTTCCTCCCACCATTCCTTTCTTAACTTCACTCATGGTTTCTCCACCTCCTGTCCCCCAGTGCTGCAGGGGGACAGGAGCAGGGGCTGTGGTCAGCTCATCACACATGGTCTCTGCAGCTTCTTCCTCCTCAGGGGGAGGGCTCCTCACTCTCTTCCCCTATTCCACTGTGAGGTTCCTCCCATGTGAGACAGTCCTCCATGAACTTCCCCAGTGTGGGTCCTTCCCACGGGCTGCAATCCTTCAGGAACGCGCTGCTCCAGTGTCGGTCCCCTGTGGGGTCACAAGTCCAGCCAGCAAACCTGCTCCAGTGGGGACTCCTTTCTCCACAGGTTCTGCCAGGAGCTGCTCCAGTGCAGACTTCCCACAGGGTCGCAGCCTCCTTTGGGCATCCACCTGCTCTGGTGTGGGGTCTTTCCTGGGCTGCAGGTGGATCTCTGCTCCCCCATGGACCTCCCTGGGCTGCAGGGGCACAGCTGCCTCACCACAGGCTGCACCGTGGGCTGCAGGGGAATTTCAGCTCCAGTGCCTGGAGCATCTCCTGCCTGTCCTTCCTCACTGACCTGGATGTCTGCAGAGTCGTTGCACTCACCTATTCTCATTGCTCTCTCTGACTGAAATTTCCATTGCACAGGGCTTTTTTTTCCCCTTTTCTTTAATCTGTTATCCCAAAAGCACTCCACCATAGCTGGTGGGCTCAGCCTTGGCCAGAGGTGGATCCATCCTGGAGCCAGCTGGAATTGGCTGTGTCAGACATGGGGAAAGCTTCTGGCAGCTTCTCACAGAAACCACGCCTGTACTCCCCACTACCAAAACCTTGCCATGCAAACCAACTACAGGTGTCTCAGTGCCTGATTTTAAGCAGTTTTATTGTCTTGGGCAACTTTGAGTATCTTACCCTACATGCTCTGTTTCCAAAGCAGAGGGAACCAAGGACAGTCTGCACCCTTTGCAATGGATATCTGAATCGTGTTCCCACATTTTCAGACCCTAATGCCAGTCATACGGGTATTTGTGGCATTTCAGTTGCCTAGATATTTCAAAATGAAATTATTTTCACAATGGGAATGTAAACAATTTACACAAAAGCCTTTGAATGGTTCCTGTAGAAACATTTGAGCCTACTGAACAGAAGTGTACCTTTTTCAAAGTGAAATTTTAGCACAATGGCTTACAGCAGCTGCTCTCAAGCCTCTGTGGTGCTTTGTATGAACTCTGCCTGCAGTACTTAATGCCTCATTTCCTCTAACTCGACATCTCCATATTTGTTGAGTAATTGGTGAAAACATATCGTTGTTAAAAATGTTTACCACTCTATTCTAATGGGAATAGCAATAAAAGGGGAAGGGCAAAAATATGTCATATTACAGAAAAAGCAGCACAACTGCACCCTTCAGAGAGGCCTTAGAACGAACTATGAAATTCGTGCTGTTGAGAAACTCCTTGGCTCCTTTCAGATATTTTTACTGCTTCTTTCTTTTTTTCATGTGGTGGATGTTTGCACAAAAACAAGAGGTCAAGTTCTGCTCTTGAATCAGCATAAATTTGAAATTCAACAGTTACAGTAAACAAATAGCAGTGTAAGCAAAAGAAATCCCACATTGGCTTTCTGAGTGTGTTTTATGGCCAATGACCTAGATGCTGGAATGAATTTTTACCCAAACTGCATTGCACTCAGACCTCTGGAATTACTGTGCTTCAGCCTGACTTTGAATGGAAAAGATCCCAATTTTTATCTTTTCCTTTCTTTTCTTCTCTTTTTTTTTCATTTAAGATCTAGAGGACATCTCATTGCTTAGTTGATGACCAGTGAGTGTTTTGCCTGGAAGTGCAGAAAATGTGTTCTGGTGTCTCTTTTTGCCCAGAAATTCTGTCTGAAAGCAGACAAGTCAGCTCATATAATTGTGCCTTAGTTTCCTCTCCTTGGGAATGATGCAGACTGGCCTTGACAAAAGTCTTGAGGGACATTTAGTGGCATATGACAAGTGCTTTGGTTGGAAGGGGCTACTTCACTCCAGCAACAGCCAAATAGGTGCAGTCACGTTGTTATCCAACGCATCAGACTAAACAATACAAGTTGGAACAATGTACTGTTTCCAGAGTGTGACTTTAAAGAACCTGCTATGAGAGTATGCTGTTGTTGCCATGGTTACAGATCCATTTAAAGAGGTGAATGCACTAAATACTATTATGACGATTAAGTAAATATTAAGCAGCAGTTTAAAACACAGGTGTGTAGGAGTCAATGTTTTTGTTTTTGTGATTTTAATTGCCCTTAATATTTGTGAAAGTGGCAGGATGAAACAGCTGTCCAAAAACAGGGTGTGATGCCTGGTTAGTGCTTGAAAGGCAGATCTCTGATGCTTATAGCCACTTTTCAGAGACTTGTTACTCTTCACCAAATCTCTCCCTTTCCTCCTGAACTTATCTAACATGCAATGGAGAATCATATTGCAGGAAGAAAAGAGAATAAATTGTCCTTCAATAAAAATTGTTGTATTAAACCCAGGATCTTACACAGAGGGTGACAAAAAGCTTGCTCTTCACAACTTACACATGAGGATAAGAAGCTCTGCAAGCTCGTATAGTCATGGAAACTGTGATGTGGGTGATATTTTAATATCTGTTCCACCCTGGAAACACTTATAGCCCCAAGTCAGTATAGCAAGACCACATGGCATCTGTCCTCAGGGGCCCCTGTGCTGCTAAGCAAGCGAGCTGCCCAGCCTGGGTGCTGCTTATTCCTAGTGCAGGTATTCCAGGGCTTCCCAGGCTCCTTGCTGAGTGAGTACGCTCGTCTGCTCCAGCAGGAAGCCAAGGGACAGCTGGCAAACTAATTTGCTCCAGGGCTCACTCCAGGCAGAAAACATGAAATAGATGGTGCCAAAACGGGCTCCTTTAGCCTCGGACAGACTCCTGACGTGATGCCAGCAGGCCCCGTGCCCACAAAGACAAGCACATACCCTGAGGACAGGCCACAGGGCAAGCAATGCATGCTCTTGGCATCGTCCTCTGGAGGCACTGCTCCAGGAGGCTGCAGTACAGATTTCACCTTTTTTTTCCAGATTATCTCACTTTGAAAACACAAAATATTCTAGTTATGTCTCAGGCCCACAGAGCCAGGGATTGCTGCCTGGCACAAACGAGTTTGGTGATTTAGATGCAGGGAATTTCAGGAAAAGGTGGAGCTATTGATTATTAGCAAACTTTGAAAGTTTAGTTTGAGTGTTCGCTTTCTCTAATCATAGAAGGGGCATGCAATTTATAATGAATAGCTTCAAATACATGTCAGGTGGCTGTCTGTCAGAAACTTATATGTTCTCTAAGAGTTTGTACCTAAAAGACTTGAGCTTTGGGAGAGACTCGGCATATGGTAGCTAGGGAAAAGCTCTTTTTAAAATTGTACTGCCACTACATCTAAATATAATCCTAAAGAGAGAGAGAAAAATATCGAAATCCAGGACCGTAATTATGCTTACCAACCTACTTCATTTATCAAAGCACATTAGAAAATGAGCAGAGAATTTAACTCAGGGAACCTGTACCACTTTCAATTATCAGCCCTATAAATTACACAAGCAGTGAAATGCAATGAGATCAAAGACTCTGAACCATTTGATTTTCTTACACTGAGTGAGTGGCTACTGGGCACACTGATCACTCACCAATGCTGAATAACTAGGGCAATATTGAACCCCATACATGTGGCACCACTGACAAAGGCAGAGAAATGAACCAGGCGATACTCTGGAGGTTTGTTCAGCAACAGAAGGCTGGTGTATAGATAAGCAAATGTCTTATGAATGTGCTAATGAGTTTGCCTTTTAACCCCATCAGCTAAAAATGTTGGGGCTAATTTATTTTTCTTTGTCTCCTTAGAATATTTATCATCTCTATAAATTGATATGCATTCACCTGAGTGTATTAAGAACAATTTCTAATTTCTGATCTATTCAAGGCATCCTCCAAAATTTGGATTATACCACTATCAGCAGCCTGATATTATTTCAGGACATATTTGTTACAGACTAATCAACTTCATGCATACATCATCTATCTGAACAGAGAGAGTAGGTGATTTGACAATATTTAGGAAATTAATTTCACAGCAATCTTAAAAGAAATTATAGAGGATGCTGTCTGGAGTTATGAGTGTGATCCCAGCCTGTTAGCCTTCCTGTTTTCTTCCAATAGGTCTTACTCAGGTATAATTTTGCTTTTTTCTATACACTCCTGAATAAGTTCTGTGTGTACAGGGAGAAAGGAGGCCGGGAGAAGGGAAGGAGAAAACAAGTCCGTGTGAAGGCTTTATGTCTCCTGCCCCTCTGAAGTGTTTTGACTCCAGGTACATACTCCAGGTACATACTCCAGATACTAAATAACCTGCAAATATTTCCTGTAATAATGGTGATGACTCTTCCAGTGCAAGGATGGGCTGTGAACCACCTACCTCCACTGATCTTCCTGCTGGGCTTTCAGCTGGTACCAACCCAGCAGACAAATCCCTCTCCTCCTCCTGCTCCTCCTCCCAGTAACAAGGACAGTAACTGAGAAATCTCAAGTCCTTCTTTGGCCTTTCACAACTGTTCATCATTCCTAATTTATGCTGGACTCTAAACTGACAACCCAGCTTTGCGTTTTTGCCTCAGACTTCAACCTTGTTTCTCTTTGCCCATAAAGATGGAGATTTTGCTGGTCACACAGCCAGTCTGTGTGAAAATCTGTGTGTGCCAGAGCAAGTTTTTTGCTGAAGAGAATTTTAAGGCAAAGAGCAGAGGAGAAGAGGGTTCAACTTAATTAATGTCAGAGTTTGTATAATCTGCTGAATGTGTAAAGGACTGTATAATTGCTAGGTGTTATTACTAGTCTTGGCTGAGTAATTCATGTTGAATTATGTGTTTGCCAAATGTCAACTCTCTGTTTGTGAACTGTCATTGAAACAGCACGATTTTTTTTCCCCAGGATTTGTTCAAAACTCCTCTCAGAATAGCTTCTGTCAGTAATTCTTAGCCTGCTGCTTACTCATGAGCAATTCATCATAAGTGTCTGATAGTTGCAATTTGAGCTGTTTTGACTGCCCAGTTAGGTATTGGATCTGCTTCCTTTCAGACATTTGATGACTGTAACTTTGAACTCTGTAGTGTAGATACTCACCCAAGACAGAATTAAATTTGGGTTCCATGAATACTGGCTAATATATGACTTAGTGTGAAATGCAACCCTGTTTTAACATTCATATTATGGTACTGACTAGAAGTCAATCAATTTGAGAATACATTATTTTTAAAGTGATACAAATATTGAGTAAATTATGGTCCCTGTTCCAAATTATTTACTGTATAGACAAAACAGCTGATCTCTCTAATATTCTTGACTGTAGGAGAATAACTCAAGTGCCAGTAAGGTGATCTGAAATTGGAAATGGAAATTAAATGTTTTCACAATAAAGCCTCCAGACATGTTTACCAAATAGCTGCAGATTGCTGTATTTCAGAAAAACGTCTGTACACACGAAATAAACTCTAACCCCTTATGTCAGCTGGACAAAAACACATGGAAATACACTGAACATTTTCTGAAGGAAAGGGAAATTAAGATGCAAATCTGAAATACCAAAGGGATGGGCACTAATTTCTAGAGCATTTGCCTAATCCTATGTCAATGCTGCTCCACACTGAATGCACCCAATGTTTTATCCACTGCTATTGTCTGCAAAACAAAAGTAGCTGAAAAGGGTGAATACTCTAATTTTTAAAATTATTTAGTCTCTGAAGTGTCTAAAAATTCAAAAGTAATGCCTCTGTGAAGGTTATATTTATTATTAAATTAAGGTGTTTCTTTTTAAGAAAATAAAATAATGTAACAGTTTTCTACTTGCTGGTGTCTAAGCAACTAACAAACAAGGATATTATGAGAAATCCAAAAGAACTGGGGGCACTAGATCTCCTTCACTCTGGTTAAACTACAGTTGGTGTAATTAAAAAAAAAAAATCATAAATTCTCTGCAGGAAAAAAGGAAAAGAACCAAAATTAAAGTGAGGGTTAAAATCTCTTTGTCAGAAGAGTCCCATCAGTCAGATGGGACTGATTTGAACAGGAGAGTCCCATCAGTCTTAGTGTAATTGGGATTGTTTCTACCTAATGTTTTTTAAAATAGTGCACATTCTTCATTATGTTTTTAATGAATCGCTCACTTTGAATAATTTCATTTTTCTCTCTCTTGAATCTGAAGTAACAGAACAGTTTGGAAAATTGGTGTGCTTACCTGTTCCAGACAAGGATACCTTCTGCTCATGTAGAAGGTTCCAGGGAAGGTGAAGAGAATATCCTGGTTTAAGTTACCCCTGAAATTATCATGCATGGTCTTTAGAAAGAATACAAGTACTCTTCCACTGCAATTCTTTGTACAAAGGAGGCACAGAAGGCAGAAAATTCTTATTGTATATGATCATGAAAAAACAAGTTTTAATAGGAACAAAGTTACTGCTCTAATTTTACCGAGAAAGATTATTTGCAAGAGCAGCCATTTGAATGGTAGAGCTGGAAGGACTTTGTGTGATGGCAGAACTTTCAGACTGTGGGGGAACTCCACGACTCGGAATGCATGTTACTCGTAGGTAGCAGAATTTAAAGATTTCTGGAGTACTTGTGAACCTAAAAAAGACATAGACAGGATTGATACAAATTCTAGCTCGGACTTAATCTTGCACTCTTGGAAATGAGTGGCAAAACACCTCCTGAGTTCAGTGGAAATAAAACCAGGAACCACTGAAAACACATATTGATCCATATTCTACCCTGCTGGGTAGCTCATTTTATTCCTTTTGAATAAAAATGTAGAGAAGGCATTTGTAAGTATTATACCATCTTCTTAAAAAAATGAATAGATTTTTCATTTTAAGAATCCATTTGACTTTAAGTGTCTGAAGTTTCAAGAAAGTTAAATAATATAAAATACCGAACTAAGAGAGTTCATGGCCTTATTCTGTCATGATTTATGTCCAGTGCATATTATTTGTCTTTGCTGGGGTTGCCCAGACATATGTTAGGATAATTATAGGGGAGAGAATCTAATTGTACTGTACAGTGCTGGTTTAAGCTGACAGATAACAGGTTGTTATGTATAAAACATGTGCGTACATAGAGTAACAACATGTTAAATATCTCATTACATCTTGATAGATAGATAGTGTTGGGAGGATGTAAATTAGAGTACCAATTATTCTGTTGCAGTGGTAATGAAGCATTAGAGTCTTTACTCACAGGCATCTCTATTTGTGCAGCTCACAGTGACTCTCCTCAGGGAAGTACATTGAATGGTTTGATGTTGACCTCCAAGCTATTGCTCCCACTTTCAAAATCTTGTGTGTTAAAGAGGCATCTGTGGGAGCTGGAGGACACTGGTGACAGGGAAGGAAAAACAGAACAGAACAGAGCAAATGGAGTATTTTAGAGTGAAGGATAACTGGGGAAGAGGGGACTTGAGGTAAAGGAAAAGAAGCTATGGGACATGACATCAAGAACAGTGTCTGAGACTGGAGAAATGCCGTAGAGAGTCAGGGAGTTGTCATCATATGCAACATCAGTCTCAAACACTGATTCACTGCTCTCTTTAAAAAGGTTTCCTTATGCATCTGCATTCCACAGTTGTTTGTCAGTCCAACAAATACATGACCAATAATGAAATGTCAGCAAATACATCAAGCTCTTCTTCTGTATGTTGTGCTTTCCCAAGGTGCCAATACAGCCTACCAGCTCCCCAGTCTGAAAGATGGAGCTTCTTTTGGGTCCTGTAGGAGCAGATACTGTCAGTAGCACAGAAGGGCTTGCACTGTGGCAAAATCATGTTCAGGTTGGACAGAAGGACCAGATTCACTCATTCTAAAACTTCCTTTGCAAGTTGGCTGTTTTTCCCCAGATTTCAAAGCTTTTCTTTTCCTCTTATCTAAAGAACTATTAAATTGTGCCAAGTAATCCCCCCTCGTGTCATAATAAATAGCTCAGACAACACTTTGGTGAAGCAGAAAATAATTTACACCCTCAGAGGCATCAGGAGACACAGTGTCACAGGCAACAAAGCCGGAATGCCGTGTTCATTCTCAGATCCCCAGGATAAGAAAGTCATTGACAACGTGACAGGGGTTCAGTGGAGAGACTGCCACAATGGATCAGGGTTGGAGGCCCTGCCTTGCAGGGAGAGGCTGAGAGCTTGGAGAAGAGATGGAGCCAGGGGTTCCTCAGCACCCGCCCAGCCCTGCATGGAAGAAGGTATCAAGAAAATGAAATCACAGTGGTGTGACTAAAAGAGACAACAGGATTAAACTGAAACCTGAAAGGATCAGACAGGCCATGAGGAAAATCTTTTACTCCATGAGGAAGACAGGAAGCAGAGTAATTTTCTAAGTTATATAGATAGAGAATTCATGTCTAAATTATACCAAGCTGCACAGTTTCAAGGACCTAGAAATGACTGGCTGCAGCAGCCTTGTTCTCTGAACAGGAGGAGAGATTAGGGAGAGTATGAGGTGCCCTTCAATGGGGTTTCTGCAGGAATTGATTTCCATTCCAGACAGACATTGTGTATCTCCTCTGAATCCAGTCCCCTTGCAGCCCACCCACAGCTTATGGAGCACGAGGACTCCAGCTCCCTACTTTGCCATAATTCTGTCTGGGAAATGCAAAATTTTCAAGCCCAGCTTTAACACATGCAGAGGACATTTCGGAAGGATGAAAGGCTGATTTGTTATTGTGGAACCCACTGTCACACAGAACAAGAAGAGTAGGAGATAATTCTCAGATATGTGGTGAATTCTGGCATTGATAAGGAAGCCAACACCTTGAAAGTCTCTGTAGGATATGCTGAGAATTTCAATGAAACTGAGGAAATATCAGGGATTTCAGGGAAAGTAGGACATTCAGATTCCTGCCTCGCTTTTTCAATTCTTTTGAAAATCAGACCAGGAGAGTATATCAATCAAGTATTAAAGGGATGAGCACTGGGAAAGGAGATAGGCATCCTGGATGTATCTCTTTTTCTTTAAATAACATTTTAAACCCAAAAACGTTCAATGTTTAAAACAACTCCAGCAATATTCAGGAATTACACCGTGAAATTTTAATAATACAGTTTGACACCAATTGGTGTCTCAGGGTTTTTCATGACATTCAAAGAAGGAAGGCTATAATAAACAGTGAGGTACAATCGAGTATAATATTACAGATACATTGCACGTTTGCTCCCTTAAACTTGTGGGGTTTTATATTCTTTAACATCATTTTACCTATAATTATCAAATGGGAGACTTCAAAGAGATCAGTGTATTACAGTGGATTTTTCTGCTCTTCTTTGGTCATTAAAAGACAGGAAATAAGGGAAATCAGGGACAGATCATTAAATGCAATAACAAAGCATTGGAAAAGATAAAGGGAAGACATGTTTCATGCAGGATTTATATTTAGTGGTGAACAGTGGGGATTTTTCCCCTGTAGTCCTGCAGATCAGGTCATTTGAGGAGGAAAAGATTAGAGGAACATTTGCAGTGGGGTACAGTATTATTTAGGTTTGAAACTGATGAATTGTGAAACATCGATGAAAACGGAGAGTGCTACAAATCACTGCAGTTGAACCCTTTTAGATCATAGTGAGCAGCTGACAATTGAAAAGAAACTGGCTATTCTCTAAAAATATATTGCTACAGTTTGGCTT
Source organism: Corvus brachyrhynchos (assembly GCF_000691975.1). NCBI lineage: Eukaryota > Metazoa > Chordata > Aves > Passeriformes > Corvidae > Corvus > Corvus brachyrhynchos. Next base: position 2,531,196 of record NW_008238447.1, on the reverse strand, counting down.
GAAAGCTCTTTTTATGAGTCACTCCATCTCTTCTGTAAATAGTCATTATTTGAATGGTTTGAACCTTTGTTGGTTCTGACAACACTGAACTTTGTGAAACACTTTCTTTGAAATCAAAACTTTTTTGCCAATTGGGACCATTTAAAAAAAAAATACTTCAAGATTCCTTTATGTGTTAATGTTTTACAAATTGAGCTGATATAATTTAGGAATAAGTTTCTAGATCACCATCACTCTTCACTTGTTATGTGCATTAAAATTTGCCATTTATTTTAGCTTTATTTTGATTAAGGATTTAATGTGTATTTGGTAAAACTGGCTTTCATCTGCTCATTGACTACATGGATTTTACAAGGAGCTTCTGGAGCTACTACATTTAGTAACATCTCCTTCAGTAATGCAAACATCCAGCTTTTTGCAGTCATATTGGTGAATTAAATCCTAATGAGATTGATATTGGCAAGGATATAAAAAAAGAAAATGTATATGGAGCTCAGAAGTGATTGCATCTGTTTAAAATAACACATCTTTAATGGGCTATTTGGAAAAATTGGAAACTGTGATTAATCTATTTACATTTTAGGAGTTTTCTGGTTTACAAGACATTTTGCAATAACGTATAGCAGCCACATTACTTTAAAAAAAACTGCTTTGACAGTGTGACATTTCCAAGACTGATTTCATTTCTGTAACTAAATTACCTACAATTAATTTCTACAAGCTTCTGCAGAAAAAATATTCAGCTTTCCATCAGACTGAGCCTTCTCTTGGTCTGAGACACTACAGATTTTCAAGCTTTACAAAAACAACTGGTAAACAAATCACTTCAAGCTCCCTATCCTTTACAGTAATTTTCCTTGCAACTGCAAGGTTTTTCATCAAGTGGCAGAGGCAATGTCTAAACTGGGGTATTATAGAGATACCGGCTGGACAGAAAGTACAACAGCTGCCTGTTGTTAGAAATACGGCCAGTGAAAAGGAGAAGGAACCTGTTGTTAGAAGCCAGTAGTCACAAACAATTCATACTGGTCCATAAAAGCAAAGCAGGGAGTGACCTTAGGAATGTGGTGACAGAAGGAAAGGCTCACAGGACAGTGACCCCACAGAAGAGTGGGGTTTGCCTCAGAGCATCAGGAGGTCCTCTGCTCACGATTTGAAAGGAGCAATATATCAAGGATGATTCCTGAAACTGCCAAATGATTGGGCCAACATCCAGGCATGAATCTGGATTCTGATTACTTTAGTGAGTAAGAAGCTCTTGAGTTGCAGCGGTGGATACTGGGAATATCCTGGATATATAAACTGTATATTTACTGTGTCTTCACATCTTGTCTGGACATCTGGCAGCAGCTGTGGCCAGAGAGCACAGCCCCTTGCTGAGAGCTGCTGGGTGTCTCCCTTCCATCCCAGGTACCTGTCAGATGGACTCTGCAGGCTGAGGTGATACAGGACTGAGGAGGTTAATAGGTGCACATGGGAGTGAATTCTGTAACCGAGGAAAGTACTGTGTTGGTTTCCAAATATCGTGACTTTCTTGTTTAGCCATTGCAGAGCCCCCTGATTTCTACAAGGTTTCTGACAGAGGAAACAGCTACAGCATTGTTTGTTCAGGGCTTGCTGTGCTATGTGAACTGCATCACGGAATCACTTGTTATGGACACGAATTAGCTGGTGTTATGTTAACTAGCATTATGGAGCAATCTAATGCTAATTAAAATTGTTTGTCGCTGTTCAACAGTATTAAATTTTAATTGGAGTGCATAGATCTCTCTCTTGACTGGTGCAAAATTAAATAATTAAATAATATCCTGGTTTAATTCCAGATATTCGCTGCCATCTCACTGTGTTTTCAATAACTTCAGCCAGCTTCGAAACACGCTGTAGAATGATGCCAAAAAAGCAACCTTATAATGAAATTTAAAGATAATAGCATTTATTCTAAATGAATTCCTCTCTTGTGTTCTTTGCATTTTAAGCTTGCTTTTGTAATCTATCCTGTTCAATTATTTCTGAGGTCCTAATCAGGGCTACCTATCTCCTGTGATGTATTGAATCACCCAGGAAATTGTCTGTTGTTTAACAATTAACCAAGCTCATTTCTACTTCTAGCAATAAACATTTAGGACCTTTGAACTGATATTTGCCTCTGAGCTTTTAAAAATTTACATCTGTAAAACAAGTAAGTTAGCTACTAGAAAATTCACATTTCTTGCAGACAGCTAGGGAAAAAAGTGAAGAAATTGCTTTCTTTCACAGGTGTTGCAAAACAACCAAGGTATTGCTTAGCCTTTAAGAACTTGTCACTCCAAATCTACTCAAAGAAAGAAATAATGTTTTATTTAAAACGAAGGATTTATCAACAAACACATGGAAATTTACTGAAAGCTTCCAACTGTGGCAACTTGGCAAAGCAACACATTTTGGCATTTTATTCTCTCTGTACATATGTTTCACTCACTTAAATGTCATTGAGAATTAGGATGCACATTCATCAAGAGAGTCTACCACTTTAGGACCAGATTTGTCATCCTTTATCTAACAAGCAGTCTCACTGAAGTTAGTGGGTGCAATCCTGATTCTGAAATAGTTAAGAGCAGTCAGTGAGCACACACTCTCAACAGGAGCTGTGGGCTTGTACCACACACTGCTTCCCAAGGAAAGTGTTGAAGGGCAGTAATCTGATACTGAGGTTCCATTTTGATTTCTGGAGTTTATTTACCTAAATTCCTTCGGAGTTTCACTTGGAAAGTCCTGTCTCTCTCTCCTTTGTTCCTTTAGCCCAAGTAGTTTATGCTGTCACCTCTGAGAACCCACTGATTGCTGGGGCTTATTTTCTATTATGAGAGGTAAAAAATGAAAGCCACAGGCTTTTTTTTTTCATTTGCTGGAACATTTATAGCATTTTAATTAACCCCAAACCAGAAATCTTGCAATTGTGTGTGTCTTTTGCTCCTAAAAAACAGTAACAATTTGTCTTTGTCATGATAATTAAAACACTAAAATAATCATGGAATTTATCTGCTTCAGAAAGAATTTTGCCAACTTTTTTCATGAGTAGGGATACTTCAGCTCCCCATATTTGTATAAGGGAGTTTGTTTTAAGGCAGACAGTATAAAACAGGCTCTCCACTTGATGCCAGCTCTGTTAGCACGTTACCCAGCAGCACACACACTGTCAGCAGCTACTGCTTTGTTCTGCACCAGTCCTCTAAGCCATATGAAACAGGGATTCACTGTGAGAGACTCACATTTAGGAACTGTTTAACTAAAAAAATAGGGTGTTTTCTGTCTTTCAGTGGTGAACAAAATTAAGTCTGTATACGACTCATATAGATATTGGGCCCTATTCTTTATTGCTGACAATGAATGTAAATGTAACATGCTGTTTAAAACTGTCTTAGAAAAACTTGATATTCCAGCCAAAGAGCATCAGTTTATATTTGTCAGTCTCTTTTGCATCTTTATAATGAAAAGTTCTTATAAATCTGTCCTAGTATTTTTTATTATGGCAGATAACTCAAGAGTATAAAACAGAGTTAACAAGAAATTTTACAGGCACACTTTTTAATGCAATGAAATACTCCAACGTTTTCAGTATGATCTATTCATTCATTTTATTACAGTGAGTTAATAAATGCTTTGTTCTCCCCTCTCTGTTGAAAAGAGGTAATTGGAAATGATGTCACTATTTGCCATGGGATTATCAAGAAGCAGGAAATTAGCAGTTACTATTGGCATGAAGCTGTGTCAGGGGTGGTTTAGGTTGGATGTTGGGAAAAGGCTCTTCACCCCGAGGGTGGTTGGGCACTGGAGCAGGCTTCACAGGGAAGTGGTCACAGCATCAAAACAGACAGAGTTCAAGAAGTGTTTGGACAGCACTCTCAGGCTCATGGTGTGATTCTTGGGATGTCCTGGATAGGGCCAGGAGTTGGACTCAATGATCCTTGTGCACCTATTCCAAGTGAGAATATTCTATGTTTCTGCAACACTACAAATGAAATGATACTACTCTTGTCAGTGGACCTTTAAACTGACCTAACTGCCAGAAAATATTGAGTGCCTTTTTTTATTTCTGACACTTCCAGGGTAGGTAGACATGAGAAACAGAGATGCTTGGAATCTAGCTGATTTTGGTATTGCAATGTCCACGTTGCATGAGGGTAGCCTGAATACTGGGATTGTAGTTGGTTCTTTAACCCCAGAGGAGATCTGGTAAGAACCAAGAGGAGAGACTCCACATAGTGACTCCATGGGAGCTCAGCATTTCACAAAAATGTGTGGAAAAATATTCCCACAGGGTGATAAACTGGTACATGTTGATTTCTAAAATGATAATGTTGATGGAACTTTTTCTGAACTGACAGAAACCACTCTGACTTTAAGCTCCTTGTCCTTCAGATGATACTGTAGGGTAGTATGTGACCTTTTAGGATATTTATGATGTGAACTGAACTGCCTTTAAAATTATAATCCTTCAACTGTCAGTACATCCTTGCAAAGTTCAATAGATTCATAAATAATGGAAGTTAATATTTTGCTACAAGACTTATGTAAATTATAAAGGCAGATATATATCGGCTGGAAATAAAAGCACAATACTTTTTTCCATTAGTATTACTTCAGGTTCAGATGTGAAAATATTCCAAGAGTCATATCCAGAACAAAATTTGTACTCCTGATTCTAGTAGCTTATCTTTTTCTTTCAAGAGTGTTCATTCTTGTATTTTCCAGTGTGCTGATTTAGTCCCCTTGGCACTTAGCCAAATTCAAAAGTAAAATAAAGCCTTGATGCTGCAGTAACATTTCCAGCCTCCTCTTTATCTCCATTGTATTGCAAATATTTATCCTTTGCTCTCATGCAGCCTCCCACTCAGAAGAGTCTGCCAATCTTTTTAAAAGCTTAGGTCAGGAGATTCTTCTCAGCACAGCAAAGCTTTCTTGGAAACACAGGAAAGGTCACACAACAATAAGAGTAGCATCAACATTTTGGCTACAAGCCTTCATACCTAAATGGTTATGACTTCTACTGGCATAATCATTGGTTCAGTAACAAATGCTTATGGTGAGGGCTGTAATTTAACTTTCCAAAGCCAGTGGTGATTTTCCTAGGGGAGCTTTGTCTTGTGGAGGATGCAAACACTACTTTTTGGATTAATTAGCAAGCTTTTATTAACATGCTGGTTTTATCCTTTCCAGAGGTGGGAGCTGAGGTCCAGAAAGACTAAAAATCCCTGTCAAATAAAGGACTTGGTTATACAGAAATAAAGCTCTGTAACTCCTAAGCACCTCCCCTTCCTAAACTGTTTTACACATACAAGTTGCCAGTGTGCTGCATGGAACACATGAGGTATTTTGAGTAACATTTAGAACAACCAGCATGCAAAACATCAGCAGCATCTTGAAAACCAACACATTTAAAAAGCCACAAGCTAGTTCCAAGCAGCAGGGAAACAGTACATCAGTCTTGCCTCTGGGAGGTGCTGGGAAGTAGACTCTTCCTTTCCTTTCAAGAACTGCTTTGTTTTGTTTGTTTGTTTTTCTGAAGCATTGACTGAAGGGAAGGGGCAATTTTGGCCCACCTTTCTGGTCATACTGTGGATTTTCAAGGGTAGCTTCACCCCATAGCTGCTCATCTGCAGTTCATGAAGAAAGAGAGAGAAGAGGGAGGCAGTTATATCTGTCAGCAGATTCCTCCTATTCTATGACAGAAGACTAAGACAGAGAGGAAACACCAATTATTTGGGTTAGGGTTAGGGTTATCAGAGATGGCTGGTGCAGCAAACACCTTCTTCTTCAGCTTTGGTTCACACTCTCTGCTGCAAGGGAAAAGGCTACACACAGGTGTTGACCAGACAGAAGTGGATGAGCTGTGCTCATCCATCCCCAGCCTTGCCCACATAATCCATTCCTCCATCCCTTTACTCAGGGGGGAGCAGGATTTATCTGGGATTTACCTTAGACACATGGGGGTTTAGCTTTCCATCTTCAAACACTCACCACTGATAGTTTTTTTCTAAGCATAGAGTAGTCTGAGCATCACCCAAAAACGTCTTATAAGCGACTTCACTCCTCAGCTACATTCCCAGGCACTGCCTGTATCAGCTATTTGTAAAAAACAATAATTTCCTATGCTAGACTCAACCAAGAGCAATTTAAAAACTTCTTTAGGCTTTAAATATTCAATTTCATCCACAACAAAAATCTCCTCTCCTTTTGACTACTCATGCTATTCAGATAGGGGCAAGATTTCCTGCTTGAAGATTTTCCAGGAGTTGCCATACCTTCTTACTCTCCAAAGTTTAACTAGTGAATAATAAACCTAGTTAATCCTGTAGTATTTTACAATACAACAGTAGAACTATCAGGTTTGTGCTTTTCTGCAGGAAAAATCCATCTCAGTCTCATGGCTCACATTTGAGAAGACTTATTATTCAAAGAAATATATAAAAAAACCATCCTGTCATGTTAATTATATATCCATAAGCAACATGAGCAAAAAAAAAAAAAAGTGAGGAATACAAAATATTATGAGTCTTTATTCCAAGTAGAACAGAATGCTTTTCTTTCTCTTTATTAAAGTTTTTGCTTGTTCATTTACATACCTGTTCACTGCTAATGGCAGCAAAGCAGAAAACCTCTTTGGTGCAATCAAAATTCTAAAAAGCTGTTGGCCTTCCATTTATTCAGAATTATTAGATGTATTTTGTATTAGCACAGTTTTTAAGAACTGTGCCAAACCAGAGCTTTCTATTTTCTGTCTTTGCTGTCTTCTAGCAGTTCAGACAGGAGCATCTATTTTTGCTCCATTTTTTTGGGTGTTTCTGACACATTTCTTCCTCACTTCCTCTGAAAACCCAGCCTTATGGATACATCTGCATTGCTGTGGTTAATGCTCCAGAAATGCATTCAGACAGAAATGCTACCAAAGCCAAAATTGGTACCTGCCTACAGGAGATGAGCTCTAAAGTACTCCCAGGGCCAGCTCTGGAGAGGATTCCCTATAATTTTTAGGGAAAGCCTTGGCATATGGAGGACTCTTCAGCAATACCCAAAACATAAAGCAGTCACATGCAGTGTGAAAGGGTTTGGGACCTCAAGCTGTCCCACCTACCCTCTGAACTCTGCTTCCTCTTTGTAAAAGAGCCCTAATGGCACCTGCCACAAAGACAGATAAGATTCCTGAGTCCTGCAAAAGGCAGATTTCAAGGCAAGCCTCCCACAAGCACTTTGACTGTATGAGTACAGACCCAGGCAGTGTCACAAGTTCAAACCATTCCACAGTTTAGCCTGTAGGTTCATGGCACAATTTTTCCATACACTTTGTGTCATACTGGCAGCCTCCATTGAATCTTGGGAGAGTTAATGATTGTAATGGCCTTTGGAGCTTTAGAAACTTACAAAGCTTTTGGGAGGGGGGAAAAGTGAGCTTTCTTTACTCTTTGCAGAAGGAACTTTAAGTCTTCACTCCTTTTCTGATGCATCTCTTGAAGCAGATGTGCTGGAACTAACACATAGTGACTGTCTGACATTAAACCCCTGACTCTTCAGTGTTAGTTAGCCTAGATTGCCTAAACCTTTGATTTCACCTAACTCCAGGCATAAGTCCATTAATTCTGCAAGCTTTTGTTTTGCTTTTAACAATTATTAGTGATTTTTTATTTGTTCTTCCAGTGTGGCCACAGAGTGTTGTATTTACAAGTTCATTGTATGACAAAAAGATTTGCTAGTCTATCTCATCTCACACTTACTTCCAGTGGCTTCTGGGTATTTTTTCTTTTCAGCTTCACTTTGTTTTCAGTTACATCATCATAAGTTTTCTTATTTGGTTCACCAAACTCTTTCCATCTACAGCTTAAACTCAAGCAGAGACATTGTGAAAAGATCATTAGTGTGAACAACTTAAAATGTGTGAGCTTCTAGGGGTGAAATCAAAACCTTACACATACTGTTCTCATTTTTCAAATCTAAAAGGCATGAGCATTTGTTAGTTTCTTAGCTGTTGTCTAGGGCATCTTTAGGTATACATGAAGGACAAAAAATCAACAAATATTAAAAATAAAATTAACTGTACATGGAAAATTTTCTCCATTTTTTGAACAATTCTATTTCTGCTGGCAGCTGAAACAAGGCAGAGTGATTCCTACCACTTGCTGCTATGCTTTAGAACAAGAAGGAGAGCCCACTTCTTTTCTTCTTCATTACATTTATTCTGCTTCATTTTCAAATGCTATTGGACTGTCATAAAGCTCTGGTGCAAAGAGCAGAATTGCTGTCTTGAGGTGGCACTGAACACATCTTACACAGACCCTGCCCTGCGTGGCCCTAATCACTCCTCAGTAACTGGCTCATGTTTCATATCTTTTTCTATGAACTAATCCAAGGGGAGAAGTTTAACATGGTCACTGTCCAAACCATTTCAGCTCCAGAATACAATCAGTTCATAGGTAGCAATTATAGAGGCTTAGATGCACAGCTTTTCATCTTTGCTATTTGTAATCCCACATGGTATATCAAAAACTCCTTTGCAAAGTGAAATATCAGGTTCAAAAGTTGCTTTGATGTGAAGACAAAAGCCCTGATTCTTCCTTTGGACTAAAGTAAGTCTCTTGAAGACTGTATTGGAATTCCAAAAAATAAATTCAGTCTTAATTTCACACCTTTTTTCTCCCAATTAGTTTTGCTTAGTGCCACATTTTAAAATATGTTCCCAAGCAAACAGTAGAAACAATCAAAGAAACAACTGCCACAGTACTTCCCTCAAGCAATTACTTCCGTCTAGAAATAACTCTATTAGTTTGCATTAATTTGTTTCAATTATTTAGTCTTAAACCCACATATTTAAATATAATTATCTGCTGAAAACCTCACAGTACAATCAACATGAGTCACCAAGGGCTGCTTTTTTTTTTTTTTTTTTTTTTTTGTTCAATGAATAGGTTACAGAAATTGTTATTTCAAGAGAAGGCAAAGATGACTAAATTAATTTCAATCATTTCATATTAGGGAGAAATTCTTCACCCTGCACAAGCATATACGAAAAGGAAACTGTTTAGTTTCTCTGCAAATTGGCAGATCTTCTGATAACATCCAGAAAAACAGAGTTAGATGGAGGGTCTGTTCCTCCTGTGCCACGATCACACAAGACTGGAGTGCTAAGTGGGCAAAGTGGTTTCACACCAGTGCTCCAAGGTCTTGACCTGCTTATTGCTCCTGTCACCCCCAAAACGAGCAGAGACTCTGCACCAGGGCCACCCAGCCACCACTGCACAGCCACAGCACCCAGCTCAGGAGCCTTCAATGGCTGTCAAAGCAGCTCTAGGGCTGACCTAACACCTTTCCTTTTAAAAGAGAGACTTTGCCGTGCTCTACACTCCCCTCACACTATGATTTCCCCACTCAACACACTTGCCTTACCGACCTGACCTGCCAAGTATCCCTCCCATCCAGAAGAAAGTGTATTTTTGTAATTAGAAGGAAATAAAACTATAGGAAGGAAAGAAAAGCAGGCAGAAACTCCAAAAAAGCAATCTTATAAAAAGAAGCAGAACCTTTCTCTGGAGTGTAAGAATCACATATGCAAATTAAATTGCTCAGCACGTGTACCCACAGGCACCATCTGGGGACACTGACTTGCTAATCATTTGTAAATGAAAGGAGATAATTCTGCACAATTCTGGAGAATACAGACCGGGGGTGGAGGGGTGTGTGGGAGTTATTGGTTGGTATGTAACCAATTCTTCTGGCTCTTCCATTTGACTCAGAAAGACAGATCATTCAGGATACTCCTACAGGGTCCCATAAAACTGAGAACCTGCTCCATAAAATTAGGGGATTTTCCAACTGTGCTCCTTTAAGCAAAACCAAAAAACCAATGAAATTTACTTATTAGAAAAACAAGTTACAAGCATATGCAAAAGCAAACAAGCTGCTACAAAGCTTGAACACCAGCTTTCTTCTTTGCTGACCAAGTACCACCCACTTTCTGTGAACCACAGATATTCTGAATGACTGAAAACTACAGTCAAAGCCAATCTACCATCACAAAACCAGATGAGAGAGTCCTGTCCTGAGTGCATTCAGAAATCCAAACTTTCCTCTCATTTCCTTTCATTTCAACTTGAAATTTGGTTTGGGTTTTTTTGTGGTGTTTTGTTTCGTTTGGTTATGGAGGGCTTGTTGTCGTTGTTGTTGTTGGTTTTGGGTTTGGGGTGGTTTTTTTCTCTCCATTCCAAAAAGGGACAAGACACTTTTGTTTTTGTAAAATCATCAGCTAACAAGAATAGGCCATCAAAAAAATCCGGAGAGACTCTTCAGTTTCAGTAATTTGGTACCATCCACATACAGCATCAGATGTAACTGTTAAAGTTGGTGTGCAACACATCTTCAAACAAAGGGATGTTTTGGAGTAGCTGAAAATGCTATTTGCTTTAGTTTAATAGAAACCAAAAATAAGGGAGAGTAAGATTTCTACCTGAAGTCTCAGGGTGTATTTCCCAAACTGTTAAGAAACTAAAGCAAATCTGAGCTCAAAATCACTGTTATCTACATACCCACACACTCTTAAAACCAAAGAAAATACAGCAAATAAATGGAAAAAAAATCATGATAGCTACAAGCAGCTCAAATTTAAACCTCAGTGTGCCCCTGGCAGCACCTAGATTGTACAACAGGCTTATCTTGTTCTGCATTTCTATTTTTGAAATTGGGATCCAGCATCTTAACACCCACCTGTACAAGAATGTTTGAGCCATGTATTTAAAAGAGAAACTGCAAACAGTGTTTGAAAACTGGAAGACCAATCATTAGCAGACCACAGCCCAATCTAATTCTCAGTGTCATTATCAACACCATCCTCCAAAACGTCTACACATAGCAAAAATTCCTGTATGACAGCTATGGGGAAAAGACATTGTGGCCGTGAAAAATGAGTAAACATTTTTATGGATACCAGTAATGTTCCATCCCCAGTGTCTGGTACATGTTAAGCAGCAACCTGTCTTAGGAAATAACCATTAGAAAGGGTCGTCGTGTAATTAAGGTTAAATTGAGATAAAATGACTGGTACCTTTTCACTTTTTCTTTTTGCTGAGCTATACAAGAGCTTATAAATATTCAGTCTTGATAAAATACCTGAATGAAAGAGATAGCTAAGAGCGTGGTGCCTCTTAGATAACAAAAAAGTCTTGTTATGACATGCCTGAACATTTTGTTTTGCTGACAACTCAGAGTCATCTATTGCAAAATCCAGAGAGAACAGGAGTAAATTGTATGAATACTTATAACAAAATTAATTGAATTTTCTATATGTCTTAGAAAACCACTTATTGTTGCTGTCAAGCTGAGCAGGAAAGTGCATGGTTCCAGTGACTAAGTAGCAAAATGGGTTTTTCTTTGACACAAAATAAAACTGGACTATTTTTTAATTCTGTATTTGTCTGAGGATAAGTACCTGAATTACAGTCCAGCAGTGCTCTAGGAGCATAAACTGCAGTGTTTCACAAACAAGTTTAGCCTTCATTGACTAGCAGTAGAGTTACATCAATAGGCAGGTTGCCCAGACTGGTTAGGCTTGTTATGTTGACACAGTCTATTACTTTCTGTGGAGGAAAATTCACTATTTCAGAGGGCCAAAAGAATGATTTAGCACCGAGTGCCATCAGCCTGAAACAGCACTTGTTTTCTGGGCACAAAAAATGACAGAATCTTTAACTTGAAAGCAAAAGAAGTTTTAATGATGGGACTTTTTCCTACATTTGGACAGGTGTTTAAAAATTATGTAAGAGCCACCAGTACCTCATGTTGGTAAATCAGTTACCATTATTACCTCCATCTTGCATTTGAGGCTTTGAGGGGAAAAGAAAGACTTGGTTGTGATTCACGGGCTGGAATACTTACTGTGATTAATTTTTTTTTTTTTTTTTAATGATGAATTGTCACAATTCTGCCCATCCCTAATATTAATGTTTTGTTGGATGAAGTGCCTTGGTACTCCTAAAATTTGACCGCTGTACATGACGTGATCAGAGAAGGCCCTGCATTGAAAGATCCATAACCTTGTGTTTTATCGAGTGACTTGCATCTGCAAAGTTACTGTACAGGGAGATTTCAATATGACTAGTAAACCAATCAGATTTTTTGCTTCTGGAGGTTAACTACAGCAACTAGGATTTACTCTAAACTCTACAAAACATGATCACCAGACCATTTTTTGCTCTCTGTAATGCCTAACACATTTGCAATACAGCCAGCCCTCAAAGATGTAGCCTTGTAAACAGCAGAAACAAAAAATGACAGGGGACATCACACGGGCAACTGCTTGATTCT
>NW_008238447.1:2510776-2518853 GCF_000691975.1 Corvus brachyrhynchos | reverse complement strand
AAAACAGAAGACGAAAAATGTCTTTAAACTTAATTAAAAGTCATTTGCACTTCTAAGTCAAGAATTTGAAAGTCAATCCATCTGTCATTCACCTGCAAATCTTGGGGATTTTTTTATTCTGAACAAGTAGGTAACATTTTACTTTCAGAATAACACTGAAAAAAGGAGACATTAAAGCATAACCTGACAGAAATGAGCGAGTAGTTACACAGTTACATTTGACCACGCGTGGCAACGTGGCAGAAGTAAAAAAACAACAAAAAAACCCCACCAACCTACTTGGAGAAGCAGAACAGGGACTTTCAAAACGTTAAAGGTTTTAAATTATACAGGGCTGTGCACGCCTGAAGCTCATTCCAGGCTTCAGCCTGTCACAAGGATGCCTCATGTCACACGTTTGCTTTGTAAAGAAATTGCAGCAGAGCCGCAGTCCCAGTCCTTGCTGTGTCACCAGTGCCCAGGCTGCTTCTTCCCCTGCATGTGCCAACACACCAGATAGAAGGCCCTGCCCAGGTGGGGACAGGGAGCAGCCTTGGGTTCAGCAAGCTAAAAAAGAAAGGAGCTCCCACACTCCCAGGCTCCTCAGTAACAGCCCTCGTCTGCCCAAATGATTATGGCAGAGAGGAAATCACTGCTCAGTACCCAGAGGGCTGCTAAGCCTCCTCCAGGGAGCTGTCAGAAATAGCCGTATTTACAGCAGAAATTCAAACTCCAAAGATATTCCAGCAGGAAGAAAGCCTTTCAGATTAGACAGTCTCTGGGTAGGGTTAGCAGAGATCCTAAACCTCCAGTTTTAAAGGCTGCCGAGCCCCTCAGTTATTCTGGCTAACAGACACAGGGAATTAGAAAGGTAACAGGCTATCAAGCCAACCTAGGGCTGCACTTCGATTTGCTCTGCTTGTTTACCTGCTTTTAGTAGTCTGGATGATATCCTGGCATTAAACCTTGCTCAATAAATGCAAATGTGTGTGTTTGCATGGTTGTGAGGGAGGAGTTACTCTGACCTACTACCTTTACCTCGTATTTTGAGTGCAAAGTGCAATGAGGTGAAATAGGCAAACCCAGGTTACCCCACCTCCATGAGGGAAGCAGATCCGAATAAAGCCAAATATGCAGAGACTTTTGAAGGCTCTGTGTTTGCAGAAATATGACAGACATGGTAGTATCTCTGCCAAAATGCTCAGGGCCAGCGTGAGGGCTGGCACACACAAACGCTGGGTGTTAGGGATATTTCCTCTCTGGCAGGCAGAAGCTGGAGCAACAAGCAGAGGTGTTCTTTACTGCTCTGGCTTTGAGCAAGTCCAAACAAAACTCCCAATTTGTCAAACAGAGTGTAGAAAGTGAAACCAAACTGTAGTTTGATGCTTCTCCAGTGAAATACTGGTTATTTTCACTGTATTTTGTTATATCATAGGAATCCAGCCAATGTGGAACTCGCATGACCACCGGGAGCAGCAGCGGCTCCCCAGAGCTGTTTGCTGAGGGTCGGTGTCACCAGCTGAAGTGCTGGACATGAACAACTGGGTGAAATCTCTGGTTTTCCCGGGAAGCAAGAGCTCACTAGGTTTGCATTAACCCTAATTAAAAGCCACGGAGGGGCTACATGCCAATGACAAAGCTGGTGACAGCCACACGTGGGTTTACATAATCAGACTGCTCTATTTGGCACACAATAGCTCACTGTACAGTGGGCTACGAGGGAAAGGGCCATGGGAACACAAGATGGGAAAAAACAAGGAGGCCCAGCTAAGGGGCACAGTTTTTTTATTTTGTCACTTAGTGGTACTTTACTTTTCAGCATCAGGCATGGGCGGCTGAGTGGCACAAGGAGCTGGCAGAGCAATGCAGCAATCAGCTCACCTGCAGCAGCGACAGCTGGGGATGTTGCACTTGTTTGTGGCAAATGCTAGCAATGGATGATGGAAAAAACATTATCCATTAGGAACCAATGGCAGTAGAAGATGTTCCATGTGTAAAATGGATGTTATAATAGTTTGAAGTGGACAACTAGGAGCTTGAGGAAAAGGCAAAAATATCCAAATGCGTACAGCAGGACTTTCAGTTTGGCTGAAAACAGAAGAAGCAAGAATTCTTTGTCTTATTTATTAGCATAAAGTTTTCCAAATTGTTTTGGTGTTTGTTTTCCTATTCAGTGTGGAATAAGAGCCTTAAATTATAATAGCAAATTTTTTAAGGCCTCAAAAGCAAAGGGATTCCAAAGTGCACAAAGGGCAAAATGCATCTGCCAAACTTTCTATTTTTACATCTTTTAAGCTATTTTAATACTACTTCACTTGGGAAAGAAAACAGAGTCCCTTTCACTGTTAATAATATACTATTCTGCTCTTTTGATCCTTATGTTTTGCTTCCTAATTACCTAAATGTCATGCATGCCTAATAAATTGGATAAAGGGTATTGATTACGCCTCTGGTTTTTGTAGCTAAAACATAGAGTCAATTAATCTGCATTGTATATTTAGGAAGATAATCAGTTATTAAAATTGAAAGGAGGCAGGCAAAATTAAACGGAAGAGTATTTCAGCAGATGAGTCCCTATCTAGTAGATTTTCACAAGATTTTCCCAGGGCTGTTTCAAAACAGCGAGCACTGGAAATCACTGGAGACCTTGAGGAGGTGCTGGGTTCGTGTTTTACCTGTTTTCTTGCAAATTGGGCTTGGTTTATCAAGTACCCTATCAAGTAGTGTTTTTACCAGTTATTTAAAAAGAACGGACACAAAAAACCCCAAGACAAACCCCTGAACAACCCCCAAAAACCATGAAAAAGCTCAAAACCTGGAGCTGTTGGTATGAAAGTATGTACATACTTAATTTTCTCAAATGCAGTCTGAGATAGAACAAGGGAAGGGGGAGATGTAGGTAGTCAAAATGTTTTACCATGGCCTTTGCTCTCTAAATACCCCATGACTGCGGCAGTGTGCGAAGAGAGGGGGTTACCCCAGCTGAGCTGTCCTGGGTTCAGCTGCTGGGGCTCCCCAGTGAGTCTCCTCCTCACCCTGCGGGAAAGGTGCTGCTGGGCCGGGGAGATCAGGGCTTGAAACGTGTCAGGATCTGGGGTCGTGCTGCTGGGAACTCGGGCCAGCCCCAGCGTGGCCGGGAGAGAGGGAAGAAGAAGGGAATGTGCCCGGGGTGCTCCTGCAAGGACAGAGTGCCCCAGCTGAGCGGAGTATGCGAACTCTGCATTAAACGAGGCTAATGCTTTCCTATCCCAGGGAGGGAGAGCGAAGATAAACATATTAAAGATGCTCACTTACTGCAGCGCTGGCGGCTACATAAGCCAGCATTGGCTGCACAGATTAAATGCCAAAAAGCCCTTCAGCAATGATTAGTCTGCGGCTGCAGTGACTGCTGCTTCAGCTGTGATCATAATCACCTCCCTCCAACCGCGCACCACCCCTCGCCTGCTCTTCAGTTGTTTCTCAGATTCTGCTTAGCTATTGCTTTAGAGGAGTTTGACAATGAGCTCTTCAATGTGTTTGTACAGCGCGTACACAATAGGGCCCCGTCCCTGGCTGAGACCTCCAGGCACTGGAAGAGCACAAATGCCACTGGTAATTGCGTCCTCGTTGAGGATTCAAGCCTCTCGCTGGAGAAGATGTGACGGCAGGCAAAGAATGACAAAGAACTGGCCTTCTTTTCTGCCTTTCTTTTCAACTTTTTCTTAATAGCAGCGTTTGCTTCTTCGTCGAGGAATATGACTACTAGTGCAACACTGCGGTTTTGGTTTTCTTTTCACTCCCGTGTTTTCTGATTCTCTAAAATAATCTGAATAGACCTGAAAATCTTCACTCTTGATAAGAAAAATGTTATAATTTCAAGTATATTCTCAGAGAATATATATAATATATGAATTCAAGTATATATTCTCAGAGAGAAGTAGCATTTTTAAGTTTCAGCCTGGATCAGTTAGGAGAACATACAACAAAATATTTGCATTTTTCTCACCTTTAATATGCACAATGATTATGAGAGAAATCATCCTTCTGGTCTTAAGGATTTCTAAAATTCTATGAGGTACTAGAAAAGAATTTTTTTTCCTCCAGACTAGTTTAAAATCTGTAATATTTTTTCTCCAGTTAAGGGACTATGTCTAGAATCCTTTTAAATATTAGCAAATTTTACAGGCCAGAAGGATTGCATTTTCTAATTGAAAGCAAATGAAAAACAGCAGTAAAGGTCATTTTTTTTCTTCAGGTTTTATTTAAGCAAATAGGTAAAAGGGAAAAGGGAAGCTGAAACTGTGAATTTTTTTTTTCAAACTTACTTTTCAGTTTCCTGACTCAAACATAAATGCACAGCGAGTTCTGCTCCCATTAATATGAAATGCTGTGTGAGGGATTCAATTTCCCTCAGGAGGAACTGAATGCAGAGCCAGGATGAACACAGCAGCCCCTTCCACAGAGGAAAAGCACTGGACAGCACATGTTGGAGGGTACCTCCAGAAGTCCTCTGCTCTCACCTTCCACTCAAAGCAGGGTCAGCTTTGAAAGTGAGTAAGGGAACAGTGAAATTGTGCAGGTCTCAAAGGATGGAGAACCCACAGCATCACTGGGCCCTCCTTCATCATCCTCCTGGAGCACTCTCCACACACGAGAAAATCCAAAACCACTGGTTATTTGCTTCAGTGGCACAATTTTTATCTAGGTAGTCCATGGGTGTGCAAAATAAGTATAAGCAACAATTTGAGCAGACAAAGAAAGGTTTGTAGAAGGTGACTAATTTCTTTTGTCTTATCAATAGTGGGAGGAAAAAGAAAGGGAAAGGGAAAGGGAAAGGGAAAGGGAAAGGGAAAGGGAAAGGATCCCAGCCACATTCATTCAAGAACTCCTCTTTATCATTTATTTCTGGGATTAGTCTTTTTCTAACTTGCCCAAAATAACTTGTTTTTAATCACTGTTGCAATCACATTTCCATTGTAAATATGAATGGGAATGCTGAAGGGTAAGAGTCAGTAAGGCCTGAAGAGCTGTGCCTTGGGCTCAGGCATCAGAACAGCTGTATCCCATTCCTGCCTACTCTGTGTATGAAGTACACCCAAGCTGTTTCATCTCCTCATGCTTTTTACCACCACTTTTTTCTAGGGCCTGAGTCTGCAAAATCATAGAGAAGACTTGCAAGATTGGTGACTTCATTGAAAACTCTCTCCAGGGGACATTTTCTCTCTCCACGGTTCTCCACACCTCTGACTTTAACATGAATGTCACTGAACTTCTCAAGGCTATCCCCTAAAATTAGTAATGAAAGGCAAAATTGAAGGGTTCAAAACTGATACTTCAAAAACTCAGTTTCATTTCATTAATGCTCCCTGCACCCCTTCCACTTCAATTAGGAAGTTTGTCATATATGCTAAAGTTCATTAATTATCATATTTCGGGGTCTTGGCAGGCAGTCTAAAAATAATCCCATAGTCTTTGGAGCTTTGGTTTCAGAAGATTCATTCAGTGTACTCTGAAGCTGTTGTATAACTACTATGCTTGTTTGTCTGACAACACCACCACAAGACATTTAAATCGGATTTTTTTCTTCATTCTTTTTGTTTAAATGCATTTTCATTGTCACTCTGCTGTGAAGCCAGGCAGACAAAGATAAAAACATTGCCAATCACAAAATCCAGATGTCATGGAAGCTTAAGTAGCCATTTAAGTTGCTTTGTAACAAACACACATACATTAAAATCAAGATACTGAGAATTATTATTCTGTTGTTCACCTAACTGATGTGCCAAAGATATACAGAAGAAAAAAAAAATCCTGCTTTCTACACATATGGGCATAATGTGAAAAGTTGGAGGAAAAGAAAACATAGCAAATACAACAGAAGATGAATTTTACTCTTTTGAGAATAAACACTTACAGAAAATTCCAGTCTGCTCCCAAAAAACCACAGCTGACATTCCTATAGCAGTGCTATGTAGTGGATTACATCTCCCATGACCAGTCTGGCTAGATTTTGACATTATCAATTTCTATCTATAGATTGCAGATAATACCTTATAAGAAGAAAATACAAAAAAGGAGGTCATCATATTTAGGATTATGAAGAGAAAGGGGAAACTGTAGGTAAAGGTAAGAGGGGAAAGCAAAACCAAATTGCAAAACTGCATTTTCTGTTGCTGGTGTTCTCTTTTGTTTGGTTTGGAGGTTATTTTTTTGTTTGTTTGTTTAAAAATGAAATACAGATATTTTGTCCAAGTTCAGTACACAGAGATCCCCACGAGAACCGTTGTTGCTGTTCTGCCAGAATATCAGATATCTCTCTGCAGCTCTTCCTCCTCCTCCCCGTCAGCCCCTGAGATCTATGATTCATCCTCCAGGGAGAAACCGTGGAAAGAGTAGAGCAAGTCTTGGTAACTAGACTACACCAGAGAAGAGATGCCATGTCAGCAATACATCGAGGAAAAACACCCTCAGCTAACTCACACAGCTCTAAAGAAAGAGCATTGCCAGAAGGTGGGAAGATACAGTAGGTGTTCTGCCTTCCAGCAAGTCTCCAGGATACCTGGCAGGCAGAGAAGGAGGCCCTGCATGTTCAGAGCCTGTGACACAGCTCTGGCCTTGGCTTCTCTCTATGAGGACTTAAGGGCAGCTCTAAAAATTTTCCTTCCCATGTTCCTTATCAAAAAAGTCACAATCTGGCCATTAAATCAAAACTTAAGTCACACATTTCCTCCCATCAGGACTTCTGAGCTGTCTTTATTCCCTTATAGCCAAACAAGAGTGTGATGAATGGAGATATTGTGGCATGGGAATAGAGCCTGGAATCTGTCTGATGTCAGGCAGATATGAGAATCTAGTGTCCTTTTGGAAGTACCATCCTTGCTTTTCCCACAGGATTAAGAGAGTCATCTGTGGGGGAAGGGGCTGCTCCACTACGTTGACTGAGGATTTGGAATGCAAAACTTCACAAACAAAAAAAATCCTGGAAACCAGGATGAATTCAATTATCATGAACTTATGAAAAGTCCATTTTGAAGAGCATGTAAGAGGATGTCATAGGAGTATATTTAACCTACCACATCCTCATCTTGAACAGGTCTTGGGTTAATAGAAGCAGGCTGAGTGTCTGGCTCATGATATTACATTATATTGCAGTTTTCATTCCAAAGAATTGCAAATTACTTTAAAAATTATATACACAGCCTGCCTAACCACTTTAAAGCAATTTCTGATAGGGACAAGCTCAACCAACATAAAGAGCTGTCAGAGGATATGTAGCTGGTGGAAAACTGAAGCTGTGTCTGGAGTGACCAAGGTTCAGTTTGCTAACCTATGCCACTAAAAAGTGACTATCACTGCGTGTGTGATCCACTAAACAATGCAGAGGTGACCAGAGAAACTGATGACTGTAATTTTTAAAGTTCCTTTTGTATATAGCTAAACAGGAGACATCTCTACCCCAAAATTACTACAAGGTGCAAAACCTGGTGGTAAATTGTAAGAGATTCACTATCTGTATTCTAGAATAGTGAAAGGCTCAGTGGATCTCACAAGACTGAAAGCATTTGGGTATTTTAAACATGATGCTTAAAACACTAAACCATCCCCTCTGGGAACTGAGTTAATGTTTCAATTCCAATTCACTTTAACAACATCTTACTGGCATGACAAGCTAGAGGCACGTTGCCAGAGCCTGAGGAAGGTATTCCAAGTGTTTGTTAGGGGTGGATAATGCACTACACTGCTGGTTTTTCATGTTTCAGCACCACAAGGAAGCTCTCTGTTCCAAACCTACTCCTAGAGCCACTGGAGACCAGAGAAGCAGTTCCCCAGCCCTCAGTGTGTGATGGATGCTCTAAGGTGGCTGGGAGGAGGCTACAGTGAGATTTCCCGAGGCTGGGAAAACTGGAAGGTAAAGCTGAGGAGTTCAGGAAACAGGATATCCATTGTAGAGCTGTAAAAGACCATGAAGGAGAAACTGCCTTGGACTAAATCAGCTACTGGTTTTCTGAAGGAGAAGAAACAACTGAGGGGCTGAACTACTGTTGTAATAGTAGAGATTGCTTTGAAATCCATCTGTTGCTGCTCAGGGGAAAAACCAGGATGCTGCATTCTCCAAGAG
>NW_008238447.1:2479929-2510753 GCF_000691975.1 Corvus brachyrhynchos | reverse complement strand
ATGAGTGATGGTTCCTGTGTCTCACATACTCCTGCTGGCCAAAGGCGTTTGTTTCTCCAGGTGCCCAGTGCAGGACTGGAACTTGGATATTGCTCTCCAATGCCTGCAGTGACCACCACGTTTTCTGAAAATATCGATTACAACTCCCTAGTTAAAATTAGATCTATGCTAATTCGTCCTTTAAAAATTAGCAACTCCATGCAAATTGGGAGCAGATGTCTGCGTCTTCAGTCAGTGCTAGTTAGTTTATGCACTTACTCTTCACACAACCTGTTTTACCATCTCTGCAGAGCCACAACCTCCTAAAGCACAGCTCCACCACTGAGCACAGGGCAGGCAGCACTAGTGCCTTACACACACCTCTTCTGTGCTAGACAGCTCTGTAGCTTGCCAGTGATCATTTCTGGCATTTTATTACTGTTTCCTTTAGTGAGGTGCCAAACTCTGATGGTTTGAAATTCTGGGCCTGAAGCCAATCCTCTGGGCTTTTTGAAATTTGCTTGTAACCAGTGTAAACCTCAGGCCACTGCTGTGGACAGGTGACAAATTCTCCCTCTTGGCTGTAAGCAGCCCTCAGTGTGTGTGTTGTTAGTACAGCACATGCATGTAAATGGAACTGCTGGCAGTGAGGATAAACACTGACACTGCTTGAAAATGCTCGATGGTGTGGGGTCAGTGATGCAGGCAGAACCAACTTTTTCTGAGTTACTTCACTACTGAAAGTCCACAGCCCACACACATCTAATTCTTTCTTTAAGTGCTACATTGGTTTTAAGTAACACATTTGGAACGGCTTTACAAAGATCCTTGCTGAACAGGGATCTGCAGTGCTGCTTCATCACCGTCCATAATGCCCCAGTGAATCACAGTACCTGCAGAAAAATGACAACAATTCTCCTTTGTAGAGTGTCTACTGCAAGGGGAAAAAATAAGCTTAGTGGAAATATAAATAATAGATTCTAATAGTCACAGCTGTTCCTAAATAAGAAGGTATATACAAACACGGTCTAGTGGAACAGGCATATTTCTCTCCTTGCTGGATGGTTTTGAAGGAAACACTTTGTCATTTTTTGGCTCAGTGTCCAAATATGAAATATAAACTGATATGATTCTTACCACTCAATGTAAATAAAATGGTTTGAGAACATGAATACAAATCGATGTATAAATGTTAATATAGTATTTTCTAGCTAAATCCACATTCTGCAAATGCAAACAGAGAGTGAAGATGGATTTTTCCTTTTTGCACATCTGTGCCACTAGTGGAAGTTTTGCAAGCCAGATTAGGTCCTTGGGGACATAAGTGCATTCCTACTCCTCACAGTGTGTTTGTACAGTTGCAAAGTGGCTTAAACTACTAAGCAATTCAGCTCATGGGTGTACAAAAAATAACAGCCGTCATCTTACCCTGTTAGATGCACGGCTTCTTCAGCACTGAGCAAAGGGAAAATTGCACCCAAAATATGAGAAATCAGGACATAAATGATTCATAAAACACAGAGAGCGCTTACAGCCTTATAGGGATGGAAAGAGACCAGCTCTTCCTGGAGAAGCTATTGGCTTCCACCAGCAGAATATTTCTGCTAATTCTGCTTGTTAAGAAATTGCCCTCAAAATAGCAAGAGGCTTCACTTAATTAAATGTTAGCAGGTCCTTGCATAATTTATATTTCATTTTGGTCAAAAGTCATCTGAGAAACCCCGAATACTGTGGCAGGGCTGCGTGCTAAATTCTCCGTTCATTTCTGTGGCTGCACTTCCACTGAGGTCTACAGAATGGGTGATGATTAGGTCTTGTTAAATCCTTTTAACATAGAAGATGAAACATTGGAAAGCTGAATAACTTGCCCAAGGTCAGTGACACAATGGAGAGCTGAATTACCAGAAAATGATGAGTTCTATTTGCTTGCTGAATTCACTGCACTCATTGAAAATTTAATTTCTGCTCTGCTGACTCACAGGTAGTCACATAGGTGTGGCTGCAGTATAGGGCATAAAAGTCTTTCTAGGGACGCTGCTGAATCACATCTTCTTGTCTGGGCCTATTCTGTGTGTAAATTCAAAAAGGATTGCCAGGTCTGGGCATGGAAATAGCAGCTGTTCAAACTGAAATATGATGCTGCTCCTGCTGCCATCAAGCACTACAGTTTTTCTATTAGTTGATAAACAGATATTCTCCTCTAAGGTTAACCACAAAAATGTCTTTCACTTAAAGAACAATACTTTTCAATAAAGATATAAAAACAAAGTTAGAGGTGTATGTTTACACATGATCTATTAAAACAAATAATTTGAAGGTTTTAATGCACTTTTTAATTTTGAAGTGTACAGCTTTTAAAATATTTTTAGAGACTGTATGACTCAGGAGAATAGTAACAGCGTCTATGTACTTCTTTTTTTTTATTTCCTAGTATTCCCATTCAGCCTGGGGTCATTCTCTGGCCAAGAGTTAGACAGCAAAGGACTTGGCATCAGCTCTCACTAAGACTTTTACACGTGCTTATACCCAATGACTAGTCCAATCAAAGCTAGCAGGAATTCTCATATTGTCAAAATTTATGCATATGTTAAACCTCCAGAAGATCAGGGACTACATTGGCACTGGTAACTCCTAACTAAACACAGGAAACACAAAAGTATTGGAAGTAATCTGGCAATTTAGAAACAACTTTGCCACAGAAATCAACCTATATTCTTGTAGTGCTGTATCCCCTTATGAATAACTGCTCTCTATATATATCTCTATCGCTATAAATGAGTGAAATATGTTGTTGCCAAACAAATGATCCATTCACACCCATGCTGATAAGAGATGTGTAACTAATATTACACTAGTTACATGATTTTGTATCCACACTTCAACAACACTTGAGCTTTTCGTCATGGCACTGGCAGTAAATGTTCAAATTAAGATGAAAATCTTTAAGACCTAATCTTTTTTTTTCCTTTAAAGAAAGCCTGTTGGCAAACATTTTAGAAGGCTTATGGCAATTTCTTCTTTGAAATTTCTATTCAATCTTATCAGCATTTTGGACAGAGATTCTCCACTAAAGGTTTAGAATATGGGATAGACAATGTCTTGCTGAGGCTGTACCCCTTTTTTCTACAGGATAGATTTGATCAGGTTAGAATGAATCTGGGCCCTCTGGGGAACTTCTGTAATTTTTACTTTCAGATTTATACCTTCCAAACATAGTGCAGGGAAGTTGATGAGGTCAATATTGATGAGGTCAATATTGCAACCTCTGTAAGAACACGAGAGCATTTTGTCTGATACCACTACTTTAGAGAGCAATATGTCTCTGAAAAGGCCTGACTGGGGTCCCAGGAGGAGTCTTGACTGAGAGGGGGTTGCCACACTTTCTCCTAGGCCTGCAGAAAGCATCTGCTTATCCTGCAGAGGAAGAAAGAAGCAAGTGACTGCTTTCAGGATTGCAGAGCAGCAGCCTTTCCCACATGAATCTCACCTCACTTGAGAGCAAAATGGCATTTCCTACAAACTTGGTAAAGGTCATTCTTTGCATTCTTTTCAAAGATGACCTAAACATTTAAAAAAAAAAAATCAAAACACTTACTGAAAGGGTGAGCATCACAGCAAAACCAAAATAAGAACATACACTTAAAATGTTGGCAGTTGTAATATTTTTTAATTTCTGTGATTACTTAGCATTTTGGAGCAAATGCAGTCATGGGAACAGAACACCCCTTCACTAAATGTCAGAGTAAACACTACTTGCAACCCCCAAAGAAAAGTCTTTATACTAATAATACACTCACAAAATTCAACATTATCAGAAAAAAAAAAAAAAAGAATTTCATAAGAGCTTTCTATTTTTATATTTCATGAATCAGAAAGGTCACAAGCCCAATTTAAAAAAACATGCCTTGAAGGTAGGAAGGGTAAAATGCTGAAGATGAGATGTAATTTATTAGAAAATATTGTACACTGCATGTCACAGGAACGTATTCTTAACATAATAAAGCAAATCCAGGAGAGATTTGCCACCTGTCTTACCCTCTTACCTCACCATTAGATGTTCACTCATCCATTTCTTACTGGGCAATTTTAAAAGCATCTCTGTGTCACTTCCATGCTATTCTCCTGATCTTCCATGCTGAGCTGATCCATTTACTGAACTTGAAGAAGCAGAAACTGCCTCCCCCTAAGTTACTGAGCACATGTACCAGTGCCAGCAGGAGACAGGCAGAGAAGAACAGTAGGATTTTAAAGACAGAGGGGAAGAGGTCTGAAGGTAGTAAAGAACTGAAAGGAGAACGTTTGACAAGCTTCTGACATCTAGTAAATTTAAAAGAAAGTTAATAAATAGAGGGCAAAAAGGGAAAAAAGCATTTGTGGATAGAGGTCTTTGGGCAGACATTAAGTTTTGAACACGTTAGTGCCAAGTCGGAACAGGAACTGGGGCAACAGACATCAGAGCAGATTTGAGAAGTACAAAGAGTGGAGTTGAAGTATAAACAGCTGTGCTTTAATAGCTGTGCATTAAAGGTCAAATCCTACAGACTACTTAGAGTTTGGTTCTTTCATTTATAATTGCTTAACATTGATGTAACTCTGCTGACTTACCTATAGCAACCTTCATCATTTGGCTGATTTGGTTTGGTTTTTTTAATAAAGTAAATCATTCCTGTTCAAACCATCAGATATACTGATACTCTGAATTGGATTTTAGCCATAAACAGGAAGTCAGGAAGTGCAAAAGAGCATTTATTTAAAAAAATTTTTAAAAAAAATTTAAAAAAGAAGAAAGGTATTTACGACAAAAGATATTTGACATCTACTTATCTTGACTGCTCTGACTACACAGAGAGAGAGAGAGGGTTGAGTCCCTTCGTGCATTCCTATAAGTTTGTATTCCTTCCTGTTCATATGTGGACAGAGCATGTAAGCTCTAATTCCCTCTAAAATATGATGACTGACTTTCAGTGGAGTAAAATTTCAATAGCTCTACTGGATCAAGGAGGTGATCTGACTTCAGTTATTACAAAGCAGGAGATTGTAACTTATCAAATATAAAAAAGCAGAAAATTACCAGCCCAATAAGTAGCCAAGCAACAGAACCAGACATTATTGCTATGTAAACTTTAGCTTTAATACTCACCAGTTTCTATTCTAAGTTTACAGAGCTAAGGTGATATTATCCCTGGCTTTTGACAAGAAAGGTCCTGCATCACTATCATCTTTTGTGATTTTCACGCCAGTCAGCAGCTTTCTCACCAGGACTCCACCAGACCCCCTTAGTCTTTCCTTTCTTAGCTGCCTAACAAGAGCTGAGCTCATTTAACATCTGTCACAAACACCATGCCTACACTCCTTAGTGCAGTGGAAACAGACCCAAGTTAGCTTCTTTACAGGGCAAATTATTCTGTGCAGAGCACACCAGCAGATGCTGCTTCGGGCACCCCACCTGATCTGATAGAAGCATCTCGAGCATCTCAGCTTGGTACTGCACGGTGTGTCGGAGACACATTATCACTTGCTTAACAGCTTATGCCACTTCCATTATCTTAAAATGGGGTTATTTTGCTTCCTTAAAGGAGTGCTACAGGGATAAAGTCAGGCAAACTACTGGAGAGCTCAGCATGGTGAAAGAAGCCATGCAAAACTCCACCACATCCCTCTGTGGGTGGTGCAGGCTGAGCCAGCCCCTCCGTGCACGTTCCTCTGGCCTCCCCAAGCCCTGCCTGACTTCCTCCCTTCCTTCCAAGCACCAGTCAAGCAGTGAATCCAACATGGGGAAAGCAGAGAAAGAAGGATTACTCCCTATCCCCAGTCAGATTAGCAGCCATTCAAGCACAGCGTTTTAGAGGAATATGCTAAGTAAGAAAGGAGAGAAATTACAAGGTGGTGAGAGGGCAAGAATGGAGAGGAGCTTAATTAAATTAACTGAGGGAATATTTACACTTCCCATTTCTGAGATTTGCAATTCTGTAGAATAATCTCCCAGAGGAAGTCATGAAAACCTCATCACTGAGCCATTTTAAATGAGTTGGAATAGCTCTACAGCGAACAACACTGTGGGGGCTGTAGGCTGGCTTATGGTTCCTCTCTCTCTCTTTATGACTAATGAAGTACACTCCCCTTAAATCTCCAGAGCGTGAACTCTGGGATAATCCGTATCAACTCATGAATGTATTTAACTTTTAAAACCTGAATAGATACTTACCCAAACAAATTGATAAGACTACCAACAGGATTAACGGACTGTTGTTCGTCATTCTTCTGGTTCTTGCAATCATGCAATATCAATGTTAACTTAAAACTTACTCCTGAAAGTATTTCTGTGGAGTCCCTGTGCCCACATGTTTTCCCGATAAATTTGCATGGTGCTAAATATTTCTTTCCTTGTCAAATCCTAGGAAACTTCAGGTAAAACAAGACCTTTATGGGTCAAGAGCCTTTGTATTCTCGTATTGTGCATCTTAGCATAGGCTTTTCTAGGTTAAAAACGGAATATTTTGCAGGATTTGAGTTGGCATTGCACAGCCCCAGGGACAGAGCCCATCTTGTGTATATACCAAAGGCATGCTCTGCAGAAGTGATGAGAACAGCCACATCAGAGGTCACCATTTTCATTTAATAATTACCTAAACTGCCTCTAATATCTGGTGCTGCCATCGTGGAGTAGCTTTTTCAAGAGTTTGTTCTCCCATCTATGTAGCAGCTGAGATGAGTAACAAGGTCTAAATATGTAGGCTTTGCTTAGTACACAAGCTTACTCACCTCAGACTAGTTAATTCTGTTGCTTCTGTGCAGAATTAATTCCTTTTGCTTACTATGATAATTTCACTTTATTCCTAAGCATACTGGTTCTTCAGCAGAAAAAGGATTGAAGTTGAAATGAGAAAAAAGGGTGCAGAGAATTTCACTAGGAGCAAGACAGTAGTCACTGGAGCCACTAAAGTTTTTCCTACTATTTCTATTAGAGACAATATTATGCCTCACTTTCTATCGGAAAATTATGTTTAAAGTTTCCATGAAAAACATCTGCTGCATTCCACCCCAGCACTGGCAGTCATTCAGCGATAGATTAAATCACTCATTCCATATATGCCAGTAAATTTAGTCTCCCTTCTGCTAAAGTTGTTATTGACCATGAACTCATTTTGTAAAAGTCAATTTTCTAACTTTTTCCAATTTGACTACTCTTTCCAAGTAAATAGTTCTTTTGTCTCTCTATCATTTGCACCTTGAATGCCAAGGTTGCTTTCAGACACACAGTGCTTTGGAAAATCAGGCCACCAGACTTTCCCAAACATAACAGAACATCTATTTTAATCTTGGCTTGTGATGATGATGCAGGCAGCATTGTTCAGAACTTTTTGTTTTATCACAAAGGTCTTATTATAACATGGGCAAAGGTAATCAGGATCCCAGCTGATTACTTTTTATATTTTCTATTTTGAACTATAAGGACAGCTCATTAAATCAGGGTTGCACTACAACAGGCGCCAGCCATTCCCCAAGCAGTGGGGCACATTTGTGCAGCTCACAAAGCAGTAGCGTTTTACATATTTGAATGCTTTGGATAAAAGTGACTTAGCTATCTTAAAATTAAATATTCATTTTGCAAGCAGGTTTCATTATTGCCCTGTTGCAATAAGATAAACTGAGTGTTAAAGATCTCTAGCAGAGATGACATTGCTGAATGTCATTAGAAACAGAACTAAAACCCCCTGAGCCCTGTGGTTTCCTTCCTCTAGACACCAGAAAAGGGATTTCAAGGGGCATTCAAGAAGTTAAACACCTAAGTCTGAAAGACATTGTCTGCACTGTGGGGTAGTTATGCTTCGTGGCATGTTTCACACTCCTGATCCACCAGTGACCTTGAAATTTTCCAGTGTTTAAAAGCACACTAAGTTCTTAAACCAAAAATTAACTGATCCACTTTGTGTTTGACTGTGTCAGGATCCTGAATTTCCTACAATGCTGGTTTTCCCGCTGACACATTTTGAACTTCCAAGACACAGGGTAGTGTTTGAAAATGCTTATAATGCCCACTTCTGCTTTGTAAAATCACTGCCATTTTTGCACAAGACCTGCCTTTACTTTAGTGCAGAAAAATCAGCTGCAGAATGTTACATGGATCATAACTTATAAATTATTAGCATCTCTAGGCAAATTTTGCATGTGCCAATTTTTACACTGTGGAAATTGCCCCTTAGATGTAGTTTACAGGCCTCCTACTGGCACTTAAAGATTCTTATGTTTGAGAAACAGAATGATTACTTCTTTCTTATGATAATTCATGGAGTTTTATAGGTTTTTATACAGAATATATATACTAATCTGTAAGGTTGTAATTCTTTTGTTGTATCCAGTTCAAGCAGAGGACTGTGAAATAAAATATATATTTACAACTTTTATGACAGTAAAACCTTGTCTAAACTTCAAGAAATGGGCTATCTATACCTACTGTGATTAAAAAAAACCAATGCGAGCGAGGCCAAACAGTGTCTTTCTAAAACTACTAGGAAGCTTCCTAACAGTCATCAACAAATATGTCCTATGAATAATGTCATGTATGAAAAGAAAGTATCCAGACTTGGATATGCTATGGATGGAAAAGGGACCTGACTGAAAGTACAATCCTTATGCTTTTCTTTTGCTTCTGATGTAAACAGTAGCTGAGTAAAGTCAAAAAAAATGAAGGGGAAAAAAAAAAAGTCTGATTAGAACAAAACTTCTGCAGCCCATAGTCCAAGGGCTTTCAGTCCCAGAAAATGAAAGTAATGAAAATCAGGATGTGAACACTCACTGTGTCAGGCTTTGGGGAAATAACAGCTGTGTTTCAAATTAGAAGGCTTCGCAGAGCCTGTTAGAGAGTGCACAGCAGCAGCCCACAGAGCTCTGCCCTCATGTTAGAGAATCCAAAACACAATTCCAGCAGCAGTGCTGCATGCAGGCTTCACAAATATTTGATTATATCTCCTCTAAGAGCCTAAAAAAACCTAAATGAATATTTGGGAAGATGACAAACAGCTCGGCATGAATATTCCAAACAGGCTGTCCTAGGTATTTGTATAAAGCCACTCAGATGAACCTGCTCATTTGTGTGTGTCTCTACATCCAGATCAGTGCATTTTCATCCCTTTATTTGTTTCATAATGTTCATACAGACCTGGTGCAGGACAAACACAAACTAAAATTACTTGCTACACCAGAATAAGCAATTAATTTACAGTATAGAGCATTAATACCTACTAAAACATTATATTTTGAGAGTGATTTGTTCCCTTCAGATTTTTTTAATTAGCTGGTCTCTTTATCAAGCTTAACCCATCACACTGGTTTTGCTACCATTTGCTTGACTCTGAGCTCACATTTCTCATTAAGCATCTGGCAGACAGTTTGAGGCCTTAGAACATCCCAGTGTTGGATATATCATTCTCTTCACCCCATGAGAACAGAGGTAGCTGAAGGATCACAAAAACAGCTCCTGTGGAAAAAGCTGTTAAATTTTATTAACCAGGAATTGTTACTATAACAATGCAAAGTGAAGGCAAAATGTCACCTCTTCAGGGTGACAGTATTCTACAACCATTTCATAGTTAGGCAAAGGGTGGCATATGTGAGAGGCAATAATGAATTAATGGACCAGCCACATTGTAGCATCAAGGCTAAAAATATAGATTTATTTAGGATTCACTAGAGTGGTAATGCAAAATTTTGAACTACACAGAGACTCTTTTTCCTGGAAAAGTTCTTCCTCACATTCACATCACTCTTACAGCTACCACTGAATTCTAACATGCCTTCAGATGGATGTGAAAAATGTTGTAATACACAAAATTTGTAGTTGCTACAGGATGTATTAGTTGCTGGTGGGATGGGAAAGCAAGATTCCAACAAGTTGACAATCTTTCAAATAAAAGGTTAAATTTCCATTCATTAAGCTGCAGAAAATGTAGGGGTTTGATGGGAATCTTTCCTGGATGACTTGTAATCTTTTTGTTCCTCACACAGACACGATGTTGCCTATTGTCATGGTAACAAGCAGCTCTACCCTGCTCCCTTCTACCTTTTCTTAGGCTATGGACACCCATGCACTTTTCCCCAGGTACAATCCCATTGTTCTTCCAGTCTTATCCTGAAAGTTCTGTACAGGCCCTTACCTTTCCCCTCGAAAATCCACTCCTTTCTCAGCAGGGGACCTTTCTTTGCTCTCAGGGAGAGGACACAGTGATGCAGGTTATGTTTTATCATCCTGCCATGGAAGGCACGGGCCCCAGCTCATCCATGCTCCACCTGACTGTCTGTACAGGTGCAATTGGACCACAATGTTTGGCTCCCAAAACTCAGGCCAACACTGGAGGATGTCTAATGTGATGCAGGCACACACGTACTGATCAACACATTATTATAATGAATAATCTTTACTTATTTTAACTGAAATAACGCTCTAGAGACCCAAGCACTCATTCCAGGAACAAGCCTGATGGCACCTGCCTGCTGCAGCTCCCCCCTGGTGTGCCTTTTCCTATTTGCCTGGCTCAGTATCTCAAAGACCCTTCTTGTATTCAGACAAAAAAACAATTTGCTGCTGCCTAGATGTGTAATTCTGCTAACTAGACCGACCTCTCAGAGTGAAATATTTATCCTGCTCATAAGACAAACACGCCACACGAGCGACAGCCTTTTCCAAACTATTACAAATCACCCAAGATCACCCCCACACTTGTCACACACACTATTCCCCACATGGAACCACACACTGGCAGCTTTTGCAGTCGGTTCAGTGAAGGGAAAGCGGACGACACGAAGCCCAGGGGCTGCTCTAACCCACCCCAACTGGCAGTGCTCCCACAGGGAAAGTACTCCAGCTGGGGAGAGGAGTGTGTGCTCCAGGGGCCAGCCTCAGACCTCCTCCTTTGGGAGCTAGGAGGGAAAGCAGCGCAGGACACAGCGACAGTAATGCTGTGGCTGATGAAACCCATTACCTGCAAAGAGAGTCGCTGCTCAGACAGTCAGGTATATTTTGAGCTCCCTTGGATAACTTACACAGCATAAAGTCTGGAATAGTCAAGGCTATCATTGAATAGTTTGGGTTGGAAGGGACCTTTAAAGGTCATCTGGTCCGACCCC
This sequence comes from Corvus brachyrhynchos, assembly GCF_000691975.1. Taxonomy (NCBI): domain Eukaryota; kingdom Metazoa; phylum Chordata; class Aves; order Passeriformes; family Corvidae; genus Corvus; species Corvus brachyrhynchos. The sequence goes on along the minus strand of NW_008238447.1, from coordinate 2,499,650 downwards.
CCTGCAAAGAGTAGGAACTTCAACTCGATCAGGTTCTCAGAGCCCCATTCCACCTGACCCTGCATGTTTCCAGGGATGGGGTAACCACCACCTCATCCGGGAAAAATATTTCAGTATCATGTAAACTGAAAACCCTTGCCCTCGGTTCCAGACCTTTTATTAAGACCTTGTTTTTTTTCACTGGTCTGGCAGTGTAAAATGAATGTAAATTTCTGATGTAAAACGTACAGCAGAAAAATAAAACAAAAGTTATTTCAGACCCTCCTTACTTTTCATTAAAGAATGAAAACTACTTACTTTCCTTTTCTGGCCACCTTTGTAATGATCAGGCCAGCACAGCCAAGAAACATCTCGTGGATCATTCAGTTAGCATTATTAGAAAATTTAGCTTATCTTGGTTTTTTACCTAGGGCTAATCTGACTAAAACTTAGGTTAAAACGTGGATAGAGACCCACGGCTTTGTCCCAGTATGTTCTCTGGGTGCAAACAAAATTAATGAATGATTGTATGAATGCACACTTAGTGCTACAGTCAGTATTTGCCATAGTTAATAATAGTCTTGTGCCTTTACTTAAAGCTGGTCCTTTGAAGTTCCCAAAGCACTTAATATTTGCAATACTTCTATAGTATTATTATTAATTATTATTGTGTTTTCAGAAACAAGTTGAGATAAGTAACTAAATTTTTTCAAAGCAACACAATCTAAATTTGCAGATTCCCCCTCAAAAATATAAGGCCAGCAGTGACCTTGTTTTTACCTCTTCATGATCTAGACATTTGGCCTTTCAGTTGTTATGGCCCATATAATTTGTCCATCATTATTAATAGCAGTAGGAATACAAAAAAGCTGGGGAGGCTTAAAAGACTTGTTGCTTATGGATAAAAATAGAGGAGGCCACTGGTGCAGCAGAACATCAAAGTCTCAACCATGATAATCCTACAGAGCAATTGTAAGTGACATTGGGCTTTAGATGCTGAATAGATAACACAGTGCTGAAGAAAATTCTATGAGCATATTTTACTTTACTTATATTTTCTACTATAATCTTTCCCTTCTTTCTATTTTTGTAGTTTCTCTACCCATGTCCCTTATGTGCTTATACACAGAGCCTTTCTCAACATACAAAGAACCTATTAAATCTTCTCTGAAGAAGGTAAACATGCAAGAGAAAAGATGCTGGCATTATTCTGCACTGTCTCACCCAGCGCTCTGAATGCAAGTACGAAATGTGAGCAGCAGTGAATGACAGCTAGGGATGGGTTTTCCATATGAGACAGAGCCCATATTTACCCCAAAGCACTTGTATCTGCAGCACAGCACAGTTTCTATGTTATTGCAGCAACAGGCTCATATATGAAAAGCCTGTTGGGCGTACTGGAGATGCAGTGACAGCCAACGTCCCCAGAAGCAGGCAGACAGCACAGTCCTAAAATAAATAACTTATATGAAAACAACCCAGGTGTCAAGAGTGAGATCCCAGACTGCTGATAGTGTACAGAGGAAAACAGAGGTGCATAGAAACAGAAAAGAAGAAAAGCACCGCACTGGCCAAAACAGAAGCAGAGCTTACTGGAAAGAACCTACTGTTCGGCAAGGTAAATAGAAAAAGGGAAATTTCTCCCCTCCTAAATACAGCTGTAGAGGAGAGAGCTGCATTCCACACACCCCTCTTACTTTCACTGGGGATTCAGAGAGAGTCACAAACAGGCTGCCCTGTTATATATGATCTCTAATAATCTCACTCACATAAACATGGGCACTAAACCAGAGGAATGATTGTAACTTGTTCCCCAATAAAACATGAAGGTTTAGGGCCGACAGTCTGCAGTCAATTTCCAGACTCTGCAAAGGTGAAGTGAGACCTGAATATTTTTTCTCATTCCTAAATTATTACTGGCTCAAATGTCCTGAATACAGATTAGAAGAATTACCTGATTATATTAACCTAGGGAAAGCCACGATCATATTTCAATGAAATAGTCTCCATTAGGGAGCAAAATCTCTCTCCATCTCCCTTTCTCTTGTGTATTTACATGCAGCATGCGATGCCTTTTATAACCCATTTTTGGGGTACTTGAATAAAACAGAGTATTGTCTACCCTGTCTGAAAGATGATAAAGTCACCTAGGACTCATCTCCTAGGACAGCAATAACCCAACCCTCCTGCCAGTCATGGACACATAACATGCCTGCATTTAATGTTTGCTCTGTTCCGTTTGAAATGTTAATCATCCCTATGTAAATTCTGGCACACTGAAACTCAGTTCATATTAACTTCAGGTTACCTGATTTAGATACGGTAAGGGACAACCATTTATCGGCTGCTTTGTAAAGATCAAAGGAGCTTGTCCCTAAAATATGCCCCATAACATGCAAATGAATCTTAATGTCTCTAATTAGATTATAACTTGAGGGTGCTTTCTGCTGCTGAAATAAAGTGTTACTGTGTCATAGGCTTAATATACTCCAAGGATCTGATCTTCTCAGCAAGTCACAGCCACACTTCTTTCCCCGGTCTAGGACGTGCCTCCCCTCACTGGTTTGGTTACAAAAAAATTCAAATCTGGTTTTCTGACACCTCCTCTTCAGCTCTGACACTGATGGCATTGTGGAAACGCTCGGGGAGTCGAGACTCCCCCACGAGGGATGTACGAGTTTCTGTGGCTCCTTTGTGCAACGTGTTCAGCAGCAACTGTGCACGACAAGGTTTAGAGGCTCTACGCACCTGCTGATGAGTAAGAAATTAATTCACACTTCAAGCTTATTCTCCACTGCTTTTACAGGGGGATAATTATGTCATGGTGGTTATCTTTCTTTAAAATCCCAGTGGAGGGAAACCCTTATACTTTGAGAGGTAGCAAAGGGAGGTCAGCACTACATCATCACTCTAAGTGACTCCACCTGCTATGCTGCACAGTAAAATAAGAATTTGCTGTCTCCCAGAACCTTTAAAGTGGGAAAGCAAAAATACAGGGTAGTCATCATGTAGGAAAACATTTTGTTTAACTGGGAAAGAAAAGCCTTAGTCACCTGATACAAATATATGTATTTAAAAATAAAAAGGTGTGGTTGGCGACTGGACCAGTGCTTTCATTTCCACAGGGAATGCTGCAAACTCAAACAGAAGCTACTTGGTAAGCAGGAGGTGAGAACAGCAAACATGAAGAGATGGCTGAATGTTTGTTACAAATGCAGCCTTTCCTCATGCTCATGAATCATTTCTTAACTGATCCTGATTTCTTTCTTTAAGTACACTTGTTGATATGCTACAGGCTATATCAGTGAAGCAACATTGCCAAGAAGCAAATACCATTATGAGTTATGGGCACAAGAAATGGAAAATCTGACCCATCTCTCTCTGCTGTCTTATTGTATCAAAATATCATACTGTGAGGTTGCTGGGGTTCTTGTCTGTATGTTTCTATATTTCTGATAGTGGTTTTATAAATTGTGGTCTCTTAAATTATTCCTCAGTAAGCACTGGAGTTTTTGTTTGGGCCTCTTTAAGTTAATATTAAAATCAATATAAATGTTCTTCAGCTCATTTGTGAGAATTAATTTAAGCATTTGGATTTTCTGGAAACAGAGAAATGTATGCATAAGCAACTTTTTCTTTTTTTTTTTTTCTTTTTTTTTTTTTTTTTTGCACAAACACTGGATGGCACAAGAGCAGAGAAAGGATTTGTGTCTAACAAAGAGAATAATGGAATCACGGAATGGCCTGGGTTGTAAGGGACCTTAAAGATCATTCAGTCCCAATCCCCTGTGGGGATGGGCAGGGACACCTTCCACTAGACCAGGTTGCTCAGAGCTCCATCCAGCATGCTAGTAAATGAGAATTCAGGTGAAAAAATTAAGAACCTTAATATAAGTGATCATTTTCAAGAATATTTGACCCTTGCCCACAGATACTTGGACAACAAATGCTGGGGCTGCACATATGTGAAATAAACTGGGAATGCCTATTTTCACCATGTTTAAAAATCAGTTGTTCATTAAAATAAAACAAGTGGTAATTCCTAGATCAGCTTTTATATTGAAAGTGGTTGTTTCATTGTGTATTTTCCTAAATACACTGTTCAGCACAGATTTCTAGGAGGAAAAAGATGTGCCAAATGGATTTGAGGACTTTTGCTGGCAGCCTGCAAGCTTCCCACCCAAATCTGTGAGACACAAATGCTAACATTCTTGAGTAATCACCTGAGCATCGGTGAATACAGACCTGTGATGAAGGATTTGACCACAGAGTTTTGTAATAGTTGAATGAGATGAGAATGGGTGTTGTGGAGTTAGTCCAAAGGTGACAGGCCCAGGGCAGGGAGAAGGGTCTTCAGATGGGGCTCAGCTGCATCCACTCAGTCTGTGAGGACAAGGACTGGGGCACTGATGAGCTTTAAGAACACTGCTCTGAAGAAGGTAATGAAAGGGGATGTCAGCAGAGTCCCTAAACAAAACAAAAAGTTGCAAGTCTAGGAATTAGAGAGAAGCCAAAGGCTGTGGCTGAGGCTCCCTGGAGAAACTATGAGCTTCCTTCATGAGGAGTTGGCAGAGAATTAGAGAGCTGAAGTCTTTCAGCAAAGGTGACCTCATATTTGAGCCAGAATGGTCAGAAGAATCTGGCTCACACCAGACCTTACAAAGCAGAGCTTCCCAAAAGGACACTTTTTTCCATATGAGTCATGATTCCGGAAGAGCTGGGAACCTCACCGTGTCCACCGTGTGCAAGGAATAGGAAAGTAGATGGGTGAGACTGTGCCTGAGCCCTAAATACAGATATGCAAATTTAAAGAGAAGCACCCAAAAAAAGTCATAAGCTTATGGTAATAACGACATGCATTTACATGTAAAAATTCTAGGTCGTTCTTCTACCAGAGCAGATCCGTCACTGAAGGAACCTTGCATGCTCCTCACCCCTAAATTACACTGAAAATGTAGTCGAGTCATGCCAGATATAGTCAGTATTACGGGATCTACAGGTCTAATCCACTTTCCTGCAATATGAGTGCACTGCACTTGCCCTGTGTACTGTAAGTTAGTGTAGGTGCATTTGAGACCAAGCATTTTAACTTCTGCTCCTCCTAAAATCAGTCACACTCGTGTCATGATGAAAAACTATAGTGGAAGAGGAGAGCTAAGCTTAATATATAACAAAAAAGAGGGTTTTTCTGGGTTTTTTTTTTTGCTCTTCTACTGAAACAGATTCACTGTGTAATTTTGTTATGAATAATCTTCCATGACTCTATTTAACTAGCACACTTTGCTCTAAAAAGCTGCACATGCTTCCAACACTACGTTAAAGCGATGCTGGATCAGATGTAGCTGAAACTGGCAAAAGAATTTTTTTCTAGTACGTCAGAATAAACATAGAACACTGGGGTTTTTATTCTGAGGCTAAATTGCCTTTTGGTTCTAGTGGGGTAAATGTTACTGAATTTATTTTTATTCTAGCAACATGCATAGTCTCTAATGACACTGGATACTTGCTAATCCCAACAGGGTTAGAATTTGGGTCCATTTATGCAGCTGGTGATGTGTGATAAAGATGAAGCATTTGGAGTTTGTTTTCTACATGTTCAGTAAGTCATTTCCAACTGGATTTGTTTCAGCCACACAGAAAAACTTATTTTTCAACAGGAGGGAATTTATTAGCCACATTTTTTTCTCATTTATGTCTTGAAACATGAATGTTTGTAGTCCACAGGAGCCTGAGGCTTTACTTGTGAATAAATTATTTGTAATATCCTGATTTATTGTGGTGTTTTGGGGCCATTTCTTCCTGCCTGAGTGGCCCCAATTAGGGTCAATAGCATCTGCCCAAGGTAGATTTCACTTCTGGTCACTTGGCCCCATAAAATATAACATGCAGCTCTGGAAATATCAGTCAGACAGACAGACCTTTAATTTTAATTCTGAAGACAGACCTTTAATTTTATGCCTGCATCAAGCAGGAAACATTAGACATAATTCATGAATATCAAAATGCTTTGCTTTTTTCCACAGAAAGCTGACCTAAATGAGTTTAAGGTCTCTTAAACTGTCCTGTGTTAGACATCCAGAGACAGTGATTTAAATTCTGGGTTAGAAGATATTTGGACATGTAAGTGATTTGGCACAGCTTTAGAAGATTGACCTAAAATGTCAGGTGAAAAATCCCTGATCTGGTCTGCTCTTTGTCAAATTTGGTCACCAACAGGCGATTCTGGAGTTAGCTTTCTCAGTGGATCACTGGAGACCTGGAGACTGGAGACCTGGAACTGAAAAGCAACAAGAAATAAAATATGTTCCAACTGGCAGCAAAGGCTCAGTTTCCCTTATAATTTAGGGGACCGTGGTTAGTCAGCTTTAGCTTTGATCTGCTGTGTAATTGTTCTCTATCACACGTGTGCTCCTGGGACCTTCTGGTTCCTGGCAAGCTTGAAAATCAGGCAATTTATTTTGGTAACTAGGTATGGACATAGGAGCCCAGCTTCAGATATCTATTTTCCTTGCTGATAAATCACTGCTGGGCAGCATCCTGCCAGCAGCACAAATGCCGCACTGGAAATTAAGAGCGTTTAGCCAAATCAGGACTTCACGAATATCATGTATTGCAATATTGATTTCAATTTCCTTATGGATGAGTCTTTCAGCATTATTGCCTGCTCTGTATATTTAGAGAAGGAAATAACTACAATATTTCCATTTCAGAAAAACAGCTTTGTGGCCTACTCACTGCTGAAATCCATTAAGTGACTCTGCAGGGTGGGAAAAGAGGTTGTTTTTTGTCTTTAGCTTTGTATTTTATAGCTGTGTGATGGAGTCTGACTCTGTCTGTGTGGTCAAGGCCGTCCACCTGGCTGCTGTATTTTGTCCTCCATTTGTTTATATCTGCATCCCTTGTGGAAATCATAAAGCACTTACTTTCAAAAGCACCGAGATTGTAAAAATGTGCTTTTCTTTCAGGAACACTTTGTCAGTGAGAGGGAGCTCATTGCCAAGACGAGAGCCAACCTGGCAGAGGCTCATTCCCCCAGCTCCACCCAGCTTTGTGCGAGCTGCCAGCCACGCATCCCTAACTGGTTCCAGTCAGCCTGCTGGTGCTGAAACTGCTGTTGCCGTAAGGTCAGCAAAGGCCTCGGGTTTTGTTTGCTGGGCTTTTTTTCTGTGATTTAAGCTCTTTCCTGTTGTGTTATTGCGTAACTGGAGCTCTTGACAAAACACGTGTCCCCGTGCCTGCGCTCCCTGGGAAATGCTCGGCTCGAAAAGAAAGTTGCCAGGTTGCAGTAACAGCATTGGTATTCTGGGCAAAAATTTGTTTAATAATTGTGGATTCCACCGTGCCACTAAATGCATTGAGAGTCTTTTTTTTTACAACAGAAACAAACCATACCAAATACTCAGCAAGCTGTTCAAAAGTTTGTGCCATTAGCAAGAGTTTCATTTCCACTGGGACATAATGCTGGGTTGGGTTTGTTTGTGTGTTTGCAGTGCTTGAAATACGTGACAGGCTTCTGGTTTTCCTCTTCATTTGCTGTTACTTCTTAAACACAATTGTTAAATGTTACAAAGACGCCCTGTTTTCTTCAGTTGCATAGTGAATAGATCTTTTTGGTGAACAAATTATGCAAATAATGTAAGATTACAGATTTTGGCACATAGAGAATCTGTTACAAATCAACAAAATAAAATTTAAAAAGAAGTAATTCTTATGATTCTGCTTATAAGTTATGCACCTTAAGGATTGACACACTTCTCATTTACACTTCAGGTTTTCTAGTTTTACGTTTCCTTCTAAGCAAGGCAAGGTTGTCTTGTTAGACCTACATGTGGTATACATTTTGTTCAGCTTTTTGTTCTCTGTCAGCTTTACCAGTCAGATATTATGCTGGTAGCCTGGTCCCCATAAGGCTGATTCTTTCTGAAGACTACCAGAGCCCTGAAGAAATGTTGAAGGGATGTGACTGTAAACACCAGGGCAGTAGTCAGCATTGATGCTTTTGCAGGAAAGCATTTGCCAGAAGTTTATCATGTCACTTTTTTCCAATAGGGTTTTGCCTTTGGATAACAAATTACCTGACAAATACATGACAGGCTGAATGAAGCAAGTGTCATTCCAAAAACATACCTGTGTTAAGTTCTGTGATGTCTATGGAAGGAACTGGGGTTTTACTTAAGAAGTACTTATCCAATATTTTCTGTCTTGCAAAGAACTACAGTGCCTGGATAGAGAAAAGCAATGAAGAACTGTGACACCAAAGGAAGCGCCAAACTATCTCAATCTTATTTTCTTCCTTTTTTTCCAATCCTGGGTATACCTGTGAAAACCACTTATTTATGGATCCCCCTCTATCCCCAGCATAAGCAAACTCTCCTTCTACATCTAACTCTTTCATTTCTGGCAATCACAGGGAAAGTAGCTGATAATTTATCATATTTTTCTTGGAATGTTTTCTTTCCTTTCTCTAGTTTCCCTAGGAACTGGCTATAACAACTTGTATATGCAGTATAGTAATATAGCACATGTCCAAAACTGAATCAGGTCTCTTTCAGGTCTGCAACTAACAAGCTTGGCTTGGGTATTTTAGGTTGGTTTGGGGTTTTTTTGTTTGTTTGTTTTGAGGGTTGGTGGTTTTTTAGCTTTATTTTTCTTTTGTCGTTGTTAGTTGGTTGGTAGGTTATTGGTTTTTTTTTTCCAGTGACAACTGCTCCAAACCCAATTTCATCTTTTTTCCACTTACATTTTTTCTTCAGTATTGTGGTTTTAGCAGTTCCCTAGGAGCTGCCAATCAACATCTAGCATAGCTTTACCGGGTGAACATAGGTTTATATTTACTGGGTGAATACAGCCTTTTCAGACATATGACTGACACATTTGCATCCTTTTGGCACAACCATTCCAGAACCAATTTGAGTTTTCAGCCATTCAGGACTTATCTTTACTGCAATATGGTGATGACTACCCCATTATGTTGTCTTCTGTGGGAAAATGGAAGTATCTCCTGATCTCAGTCCCCTTTGGGCAGTTTATAGGATTTTTAGCTATATTTTTAGCTATTTTTTAGCATTTCTCTCCAATGTGGTTACACACTGTTGTCTTTTTCTTTCTTTCTTTCTTTCTTTTTCTTTCTTTCTTTCTTTCTTTCTTTCTTTCTTTCTTTCTTTCTCTCTTTCTCTCTTTCTCTCTTTCTTTCTCTTTCTTTCTCTCTTTCTTTCTTCCTGTCTTCCTTTCTTGTTGTCATGTGTGCTGGATGCAGCCTATAACCTCAGACTCTTCTACAGTTTATTATTACCTTCTCTTTCATAAAGGTGTTCTGCTGTGACCATTTCCATTGCACTGCAATTATTATTACACTGGAAATCTGACTTTCTCATTTCTTTCCCTTTTTGTTTTTAACCTCATAGCGTTACTGGAAATGTTGTCTCTTCTGCTGGTCGTATAAACAGTGCTGCTGGTTTACATGATCTTTTCACTAGTGGTCAACAACATAGAAGAAATTGTTCCCTGGGATAGCTGGATAAAACATTTTCTTTCACAATCACATAAACAGCACTGAACAACTCTTGTTAAAAAACATCCTTTCTTCTGCTTGTTTGTCTGTTGCAACAGGCAATCTTTGTAAGTGGTGCTAGACACAGACTCTGCCTCTCATCAAGCAGAAATCAAGCATATCCTTTTCTTTGCAAACCCTCTCCTTTCCTCACATTAATAAAGGGACACACAGATGACAACAATTGCATTGTCCCACCTCCTACCACACACATTTGGGCATTTATCTGATAAGTCCTGTGGCTCCTTTGCACAGGTGAACACACCCAGGAGGGTTTGCACTCCTCTAGCAGGGCAGCTATGTGGCAGGGAGCTCCTCTGCTGCAGCTTGTTGTGAAGCACCAGCAGCCTTTGGGCCTCTGGCGTGCTGCTGCTCACTCCTGTTTTCTATTGAGCAGGGTTGCTTCATTTTTCAGAGCTTTTGCAATCCCCTCTGCAGTTGTCTTTGTTATAGGCTCTATTTAAAAGCCCTTCCCCCTGCTCTTGCTGAGGAATTCTGGTTTTCTTTTACTGTCATTTCCAAAGATTCAGGATTACTTAATTTCTTTCTGTTTCAGAGTACTCCTGTTTTTCTTTCAAGCTTTTCCCAGCAGCCTGATCTCACTGAGATTTTCTTATACTCTTCCTAGTATGACGATAGTATCCATTTTCCTCTTTGATGATGTTTTAGGAATAATGGCAAAGCTTGGAGAAGTTAACATCTTCAACTTGCAAGTCTGACACATGCCTTCTTAACCTCTCTAAAACCTGAAACATTAAAAAGTTACATGTTTAATGTTCTCAGTAGCTTTGTTGATGGAATTAACACGAGCATGCTGAAATGTCATGAAGAAAGCAAAGCAACCAGGGTTTATTTGGAGAAATAAAGCAGCTGATCTAGACTTGCAGAGGAGCACAAATTCCAGTGCAGAAAATGAACGCATCAGCTCTGGGAAGCAAAATGGAAAGCCAGGAGCCAGTTGTAACGGAAGGCTGAGTACAAGAGAGAGAAGAATGGTGTCACATGGACATTAAACATAGAAAATGAGTGGGCAGGGAGAAAAAAAAAGAAGTGATAGTCAGAACAGACTGGAGGGAGGGAAGCCTCGTTATTCACAGCACGAATCTGGGTCCTCTGGGGACCAGCTGGAGGAGCAGAGTTTTGCAGAAATTATCACAAGAGAGGACAGGTGCACAGCCAGCCTTGGAGAGAAGATGTAGCCTTCAGGGAAAACCAGGTGCAGGGGACAGGTCATGCTGTCACAGCTTCTACCTGTTTCTGTCCTCTGGCAAAGGAGCAGGAGCATAAATGGAGGAAGAGAGTGGCTGAGTTAAAAGGGAATGCTGGGAAAGGCAAAGATAACGAAGAGGAAGTAGGGTTCAAGGCAGAATGGGGACCAGCCATTTCAGAGGAAGAAAAGAAGGAAGTTGAGAAAGGGAGGCAAAATGAGACAGTAAAAGCTGGTGGGAGCAGCAAAACAACAAGGCAGAAAGGAAATAGAACCAGAAAATCATACAATCATGTAGACTGGAAAAGACAAGCTATTTTACATATGCAGAAATCTGTATAAAAAATTCAAGATGAAAATTCCTCAATAGAGAAAATATAATTTCAGAAAACCAGAAGTATAAGGATAAAAGGAAACTACTACAAATCAAGCTGGCTTAACCTTTGCTACAAGCTGGGACAAATGGAAATAGCTGGGGAAAAAAAGAGATGCATTAGCAGCAATATTTAACCAGGGAGCTACAGCCTGTGTGCGATGTGTGAACCACTAAGTGTTTAATGAAAGATAACCTTGTTTTCAGCTAATACAATCCTGCCACACAGGGCTCCTGCCTCCCCTGGAGAAGAGAGCTCCACAAAAATAAAAACGAAGGTTGGAAACCATTTGAATGACAATAGGATGTGAGAATATTACATAGAGTATGATGGAACTATACAAGCATAAAAGCAAGTACAGATGAGCAGCTGAGATTCCAGCAAGACAAATGACCGTGGCTTTCTGGCTACAACAAAGTGACCCATTGCCTTAGAGGCTGGAACACTCCCCAGTTCAGCAACTGCTGTCAGGGATACTTGGTGACAGAAACGAGCTCAGTGGAACATTTTTAGTTTCTCCTTCACAAATTCCTTCCTCTCTTGTATCTTTATTACTTCTATACATATATATGCACGTGCCCTTTTTTTTCGTAGGAGTGATGCCTTTTTTATCACTCATCTGGCATTTTCTTTAATGCAACTTAACATGCAGCAGAGTACAAACAAAAGATGGTATGGAGAAAAAAAGACCAAAGGGAGTGGTAAGGGGAGAACACCACGGAGTAAAAACTAAAAAAGTTCAAAGCATCTTAAATTCTCCTGAAATGGAGGATATGGTTGAAGTAGGTTCAATCAAATAACACAGTTTTTCTTTAAAAATGAGACAGGGCTGATGAAAAGGAAGATGAATTAAGGTAACTCTGAGTACTGCAGGATCAGAAGCACCAGATTGCAAATGAGAAATCTTGTGCTATAGAGATTTGAGAAAATATTGTGCTCTTGGAAAGACTGAAATATTTGAGACATGGCCACTGTATAACTGAAACCAAAAGGAAATCTTTCAAGATACTTACAGTGTTTGAAAGTACCATTGAGCATGTAATTTTCAAAATCAGATCTGAGATCAGGATACTGTAGGGATCAAGAGACCCTCAGAAAAAGGTTGTGAGAAGTACACAGCTTTAGCTTACTAAAGACTGTGAGAATTGGCTGCAGAACAGAGCTAGATCTGATTACAAGTTTTGAAAATGAAACCAGCTGATGTTACAGAACCTCATCACAAAATGAAGAAGCAGAACAGGTCTGAATAGTCAGAGGTGAAGTCTAAAAAATGCAATCAACCAGAGTGAAGTTTCATGAAGCAATGGAAGACACTGCTTGGAAGAAAATGCACAGTTAAATTCATAAGAATAAAAACATCTTGTAAAAGCTTCCCATGAGTGACTACAATTAGCTCTAAAAGAACTACTCTATATGGGAGGTTCTTTGTGGGAACTGTCCAAATGGCAGCTGTGTTTCAGGTGGGATTTGTCTCCTCTGACTACAGCAGTTTACAATAAAGGTCTCTCCTTCTGCCTGGGAAGGAATCCCATCATTGTTAACAGAGTAAATGTAGCCAGAACAGCTCAGCAGGTGTGATTCAAGTGAGTGGATGTAGGTCCCTACATCAGAATAAGAACTGCTCCATAGTCTGTATTAACTATATTGACTATATTGACTAGCCCACTGCTGTTGTAAAAGAGGCCTTGGAAGACACCTTCCTTCTGTCAGGAAAATCCAACCCCAGTACCTGAAATACAGTGAGTTTGAGCTGGACACAATTTTGCAAGCCAAGTTTCAGTAACTTTTTTTCAGTTAAATAACTATTCAGCATGAGTAGGTAAAACTCATGTCATGCAGTGAACAAAATATTCTTACTGTGAGTAAAATGTAAATCAGATGTAAAGGAAACAAACGTGAAAGAACCAAACTCTGTCTTACCTCCCATGGGGAGAGCTGAAACTATGGAAGAACAGCAGTTCATGAAGAGAAAATGAAAGAGATGTGCACAGAAAAGCTGAAGTACACAAAAGTACAACAAAATAAGAACAGAATTTCTAGTAAATAGACCAGGCCGCAAAGAACCTGCTAAGATGATAAAAGGTGAGCACTATTAACAACAAAACAAGCCTTGAAACAGATACCAGCCCATATCTAAATATAGCCAAGGAAATTTTAGATCAACAACTTAAGATATGGCTTGGATTTGCTTATGCTGCTGGGAAAATTACAGGCTAAAAATAGATTACTTTTCTTGTTGTTCTGCTGTAACACCATTAAAGAATATCACTGCAACACTGACAATCTTACGTCTAGTCCATAAAGACTGACATACGCATTTCACCAATTGTGGTAATTACAGAAAATGGCCCATGATTTGATTAAGATGTTAATGTCTTGCAAAAATAGTACCACTTAAAGCACTTCATGGCCAAGGTATCCACAACATAATGGTTTTATGGAAAATGTCATCCAGATTGCAACAAGGGTGTCTACAAAAATCTCCTGGGTGAAACACAGTATTATTTCACCTTACTCTGGAAAAAGACTGTCAGTTGCTGAAAGTTTAGTGGGAATAGCTTAAAATTCATTACACAGTTGGTATTAAATACAAACATAATGCAAATTCTTACAGCCCCACTGAAAAAAAAAAAAGGGGGGAGAATGAATGCACATGACAAAAGGCATGAGAAAAGACCACATAAAAGACCACATAAATAAAGCCCTTTCAGCCACAGGGCCCCGTATATCTCACATAATGCAAACCACAGGTGAAGCTCTTCCAGATATTCCACATGAAGCTCATTCTTACTTGGTCAAGTAATTACTGGAAAAACAAAGGCAATTCTCAGGAGAAACTCAGGTCATCTTCTGCTTCTTCCAGAACAGAGAAAGCTTCTCCATCTCCTACAGTTTGAAACAGAGCAGGTTTTCATGCAACTGGACAGCAGCAGCGAAGATAACAGTGTGAAGAAAAGCAGATGCTGAAGTCTACCAGATACTGAAGAGATCTGTGAAACAGAGAAGCCAGCTGAAAGACAGAGAATTTATTTGTGTTGCACTGTATATGATTTTCTTCTAGATGATTCAAATGAGAGGGTTATTTGAAAGATGAAATCCCCTGGCTTAAGTCAAATGTGGCTAGCAATGGCCAGTGAGAGGAAAAGCGTGATATTGAGAGCACTGTATTTCCCTCACAAATTCTTTCCTTCTTAATACTATTTTAAACTAATCCTGGCAACAAACATGATTTTAAAATGCCATTTTTAACATTGTGTGAGAGTCACAGGCAACCATTATTATGGTAGCCTTGAGGGCTTCCTAAGCAAGAAGGCTGTGAAATGGTGTGAGAAGGAAGAAAAGAAGGTTCCGGAAAAGTAGCTCTCCATCTTGAAAAGTAGCCTCTTCAATCTTTTTTGAGACATTGAATATTATAGGATCAGTAAAAGAAACCTGAAGGTCCCAAATATGGCATCCATCATTTCAGGCTGGAAGACTCATCGTGTTACCTCATCATGGTATACATGGCATGGACCATACAGCAAATGAGTCTCTGAAAAGAGGCTTGCAACAAAGAAGTATTCTCTGTTCAAAATTGCACTGAATGGACAAGATGATTCTGGCAAGATGGTGCTGGTTTGGAGAATAATAAGCCCTTTTGCTTTTCTGGTGTTGCCTGCCAGGGAAAGGCAAACCTCACACTTCGGCTTTGGAGTTTGTTTTGTATTAGTCTGACTGGATCTTTAAAAGAAATCAGCCTCATATTAGGATTCACTGCCCTGAAGGAAACAAAAATTCTACACAGCACGGCTAGACCTGGAAATCACTAATTGCAGATAAAAAAATAGTTTTGAAATGAGAACAACTGCTTTTCCTGTCAAGCACAGATTGCAAAACTTACCAAGCTGTAAGATACCACTTTGTTTCTACTGCCAGGCTTTGGTTGTGTATCTCACAGTGTGTGAGGATATCTGGTGCTGATGGCAGGCAGGCTAATGACCCATTGCCTGTTCAGTCACACTGATACTTTCCACTAACCCAGAAGAGGACTCCTGTGCCACTTGTACCAATGACCCCTAAAAACACTTCCAGCCTCGAGAGATATCGGACAGGAACCCTGGACAGTTGTCAGGCTCTTCATTTGGAGCAAAGGAGAGGCTCCATTCTACCAACAGAGCTGTCTGCAGAGGCTGTGTTCAACAGCTTTTTTCCTCTTTCTTATTTCCTCTGACCTAGGCTAATTGCTTCTTTCATCTGCACAGAGATATCCTGACTCCAGAGAACGTCAATTAGCGGATTTGTTGATTTTTCCCCCCTCCCCATCATTGAGGAATGTAGCCTAAAGGAGTGGTTCTCCTTTTCTCACCCCATGTGTTGGATCTAGTTATCAAGTGACCTCAGGACACGTTAGTTCAGCTTATTGATCTGATAGGAAACTAATTATTTGAGAGGATTTGTGATTTATTTTCTATCAGATTAGCAAATTAATGTAATTCACCGTGGACTGCAGTATTGGGTACAAAGGCAAGAAAAAGTAACATTTAGGGATGGGATAAAAAGGAACCCACCCTTCAGAAGTAGCTCCCTCATGAGAATCTGTAATATAAAACTGCACCTCCAGCAATGGTGTCTCCTTGCATTTAAAGGCTTGTATTGTCCTGCTAGTTAAACAACATAAAAAATGTGAAGTCACAGACTCCATGAAATACCTCATTCAATTTGATTCATGTTGACAGAACACACAGACTCAACCGTGATGAACACAGGTCTGTGGAGAGGCTTTAGGTGAAGTGTTTGCGCCTGGAATGGGGCAGCCCTGGCTGTAGGGACTGAAAGAGAGAGTGCCTTGGAAAGGGACCTGGACGTCCTGGTTGAGGGCAAGCTGGACATGAGGCAACATGAGGCAGCAGTGCCCTGGCAGCCAGGAGGGACGTCCCTGTCCTGGGGGGCATCAGGAACAGCATTGCCAGCTGGGCAAGGGAGGGACTGTCCCGCTCTGCTCGGGGCTGGGGCGGCCTCGCCTCGAGTGCTGGGGGCGTTTTGTGTGCCACAATTAAAAAAAAAAAAAAAATATATATATGTAAAGCTGTTAAAAAGTGTCCAAAGGAGGCCATGAGGATGGCTAGGGGCCTTGAGGGGAAGCTGTGTGAGGAGCAGCTGAGGGCACTTGGTTTGCTCAGCCCGGAGAAGAGGAGACTGAGGGGACACCTCAGTGCAGTTACAGCTTCCTTGTGAGGGGCAGAGCAGGGGCAGGCACTGATCTCTTCACTCTCACGACCAGTGGCAGGACCCGAGGTAGTGACCTGAAGTTGTGTCAGGGGAGGATTAGGTTGGATATCAGGAAAAGGTTTTCCACCCAGAGGGTGTCTGGGCACTAGAACAGGCTCCCCAGGGGGGTGGTCATGGCCCCAAGCCTGACAGAGTTGAAGAAGGGTTTGGAAAACTCTCTCAGGCACATGGTGTGACTCTGTGCAGGGCCAGGAGTTGGACCTTGTGGGTCCCTTCCAATTCAGGATGTCCTGTGATTCTATGACTGCAGTCCACTCCCTGCTTCAGAGGCTTTATTGGGTGCTACGCTTATGTCTAGCTCATTTTATTCAGCTCATCGTGTTTGTTGTCACCTCATACCTGTTGGGAGAGGTGTGGATGGAATTCTCTGAGTCTTATTCAATGAATGTTCTCCCAATGCTGTTTTTAATTAATCCCATTTAAAGGGATTCATTGTTCTGTGGGCAGGGCTCCTTTGCCCCAGGAATTTTAAGTATTTTGATTATGAATACATTATTGAGCCAAAACGATTTTCTTAAAACATCAATAGTCTCACTGCTCCCTTAGTACTCCCTGACCCTGAGGGAGTTGCTAGGAAAGCTACTGTCATATGGAGGTGAAAGAGGAAGGAAAGAAGCTTGGAGAAGCTATGGAGAAACATGGGAAAAATCTCAGTGGAGCTGGGTTTTTACTTCATCCCAAACTCCCAGTGGTGGGGGGCCAGTGTACAGATGGGAGGGCTGTGTCTCACAGATTAACAGCTTGCTCCACATCCTCTATCTGCTTCCCATCGGTGACAGGAGCAGCAGATTAATACGGCCATACATGCAGAGAGCAGAGAACAGCTGTGGCAATGGTGGTCACCACTTCAACAGTCTGCCTTCAACTCTTCTGGGAGAAAAAAAAAAAGTCATTGGCCAGATGGCAGCATTCTGATGGATTTCTCTGAGTTTTATAAATCACACTGACCAGTTTCACATTTGGAATCATTAGTTCATTTCTATAGTAAAAAAGAATGATGTGAAAGGTACAATATGTAGTGTCTTGAATTATGCATGCAGTCTTTATGGTGATACAAACTGCTTTCAAAGAAGAGTTTTACTCCCCTTAGTGATATATGTGTTTGTTTTTTTTTTAATGTTGTTCCTGAGTCCCTCTTTTAAGAGCATTCAGGTACTTTTCTGACTGTAGAAAATACATACCATTACTGAACTTTGCAACAAACTCCATGTGTGATTTGTTTTGATCAAAATTTTAGACTAACTGTGAAGCAAAAGTTTTAACTGTGGAACCTACAGCAGCCTTCAGAAAGAAAAACTGCCAGCACCAGCCTGCACAAATGATGCAGATGTGGTTCCCTCGTGCCCTTTGTTCCACAAAATGGTAAAACTTCGGGCTCCCAGAAATCACTGGGAGTTCAGGGTGCAGAGCACCTGGCAGGATTAGCATGTGCAAATACATTTTATTTGATGGATACTTAACATAAAATACTTGAGTCCCTGAACCGAATGTCCCTGGGTGAAGTAGAACCAAGGTCTTCCATCACTCCTTGGCTGAGCTTCCTATTCATGAGACCAGCAAATCATGCCACCACCCTATAGCACAATAATTATATTTGCAAAATAATGTGACTTCAAAGGGGGAGGAGGAGCACCTTCAGTATCCTCATAGAATAACCTCAGCTTCAGAACAGCTTGTAGCTTGGAGCAAAAGCATTTTCCTGGGAAGAGAGTGGCATGGTTTTGAATGCCCTTCATCCTTGAGGCTGAACATGTTCCCTGTAGCGCTCGTGGTGATGACTCTGCTGCCAGCCAGCCTGTTTGCTGTGAGTTATTCAGAAATGAAACTTGTAACTCCTTCTAGGTGTGGCCTGAACACGGACAATTTATCCAGTCTCTGTGGCATTTGGGGCAATAATGCCTTGCCTGAGAATTCAGAAATGTTTGGGCATATTTTAAGTACCATGATCCTGGTTTTACCAAGATGGCAGCAATTCTAAGTGCATGCAAAGCAGAAAGAGGCTGCAAAGGGGCTGGCAGAAGTTAGTTGCCTAAGGAAGCCATTTGCCAAAGCACATGCTGGGATTGGCCAGCATTTATGCACCTAAATTCTACCTAAATACCTAATTTATGGATCTAGGCCAATATAAGTCTAGCTGTGCTGCATGCAATTCTCTGCTAGGGAAAAGAATTGATTCTGCAGTGGAAGGTATCCACTGTTCTAGGGATTAAGAGCACTTGCTCTATGTTTTACTTAGGCTGCGTGGGGAAATATTAGGACATGACCTCTACCACCTCAGGAGCCCAAAACGCACATGATTTCCCCCTTGCTGCTTGCTGCCAGGCAGCTTTCCACAGCCCTTCACAGGAAGAGCCATTACTCACTTTACTCATCATCTAAGGGCTCTTGCTCTTAGGAGAGAAGGGAACTGTTTATAGAATAGCTTGTGTTTTCCCCAGCGTATCATTCCTCTGGTAGTCTATAAATCTCAGGTGCTGTCAGTGCTGAGTGGAAATGAAGGGTATTGCTGGACAGGGAGGAATTCTTATCTTGTATCCAGTTACTTAAAGGTAACTCCAGATCTTCTCACATTCACTGCTCTTCATGTCTGGAATATCTTGTGTGGGACAACAGGGATTTAAAGTTTTGACCACATGGCATGATGGGGACCAAACCACACAACAGCTCGTCTGTCCAACTGTATTTTTCCTAAGGTGTTAAGGATGGGAGACAGGACAAAGCTGCCTGTGCAAAATACTGCCAGCTGTGAATTACCAATGTTTTGTGGGCACAGGAATGCTGCGAGACTTCCCAGCTTTAGTGCTTATTCAGAAAGTGGCTTTGCAAAGCAAGGTTCTCTTAGAAATATCACGGCCACAGCACGGTTTTAGTAATTTACATTTGTCATGTATAACTTAAATCGAAGGGGTGTATGGCTATGCATAAATGCACATGCAATCAGATTATTCATGTGAATTAAAGTATACACACAGGCACAGAGATTCATTTCTGCAGCTGTGGATTTTACCTGAATTACTGCCACCTCCCTGAAACACTGAAAACACGGATCCATGCCATATCCCAGACCTCTTTTGGAAGACGGGCACAAAGCACAGACAGCACGGTTTGCGCGAAGGAAAAATAAGTCATCTCTTTATACTTTGAGGACTAAGCCTTTACGTAAGAAATTTCAGAAAAGCCTGAAGCGGAGGGTGTGAGAAGATCGCGTTCACCCGGGGAGGAAATAGGACAAAACTTTCAATTTCCTTTGTCCTTAAGGACCCGATGAGAGGCTGCCAGCGGTGGAGCCGGGGATTGTGGAGTTCGAGCGCTGGTGCGCGAACAAGCGGGGCCGGGGATGAGG
>NW_008238447.1:2465696-2479236 GCF_000691975.1 Corvus brachyrhynchos | reverse complement strand
GCTCAGCCCGGGGTCCCCGCGGAGCCGCCGCAGCCCCCCGGGACAACTCCTGATCCCGCTTTCCCCGCACTTCGCGCAGTTGTTCCCCCCGGAGTGAGCAGCGCTGCAGTCGCCGTGCAGTCCTGCATGTCCAGCCCGCTTGCCAGTTTCTTCAAGCGCCTTCTTCCCCTGCCCCCGAGTTGCGCCTGTGTAATGTATCTGTCTCTGCTTTCCCTCCGTTGCCTTGTATCACCCCTACGAGACTGTATAGTTACCATTAGAGACCGCCTCGTCCCTCTCGTGCTCCTTGCTGGCTGCCCTGGTTATCCACCTGCACAGCATCCTTCCTCAGTTTAGCATGAAACCGCTCATCGTATTTCTATTTCCAGCAGTACCTAGATTTAACCACGATAGGTGTACTAGAAATGTAGAGGCTGATTTCGCTAGTCACCTAGAAACCCTTTTTCTCCCTGTGCTTCCATCTAGGCTGAGTCTGTGTGGTTTCTAAGTGACTGAGAGAGGTGGAATAGGTAGGAGGAAAAGGGACTTGAAACATTAGAAATAACTTGGAGGGAGGAGGGTGGAATCAGTCTTTGCTTCTGCTGTTTGTTCCACTCTGGAGAAGTAGCAGCAGGAGGTGCTGGAGGAGGAGGATTTACAGCAGACACTCTGAGGACCCGGAGCCAAACTCTTGACTGCTGGAATTGCACACAGGCTGCATATGCCACTGGGAGGTGGTGGAGTGTAGTAATACGTGCAGTTGTTTTCATGTATATAATCACTTGGATAATCACAGGGAAATCTGCAAGTGAATTGGTCTGTATCAGATTATTTGCTTTTTATGTTTGGTTAATACTTATGCATTGAGGAATCAGAAACAGCCCTTTAGAAAACTATGGGCAGCCTTTCTTTTCTTTTCTTTTTTTTTTTTTTTTTGAGTTGGGAATAGTTTAAAAACCACAGGTTTCTGGCTGTTAGAACTCTGCAGTTTGATTTGCAACGAAGATTCTGTTGTTTGTAAGAAGTCATGTAATGCTGGGAAATGGAACTACGGATTGCTATCAGGCTCCTCTGTTCTCCTGCTTTCAGTGCACAGATTGAGAAAGTGGCCTTCATCTATAGCAATATGCATGGGGGCAGATGTGTGTGAAGTGCATTGCTGCTTTGCTTGTTCAACACTAGCATTAGCTGAGTGTTAATTCTTTTTTTAAACTATTCCCTCCCACTGTTTCTGTTGACTGATGATTTCACAGTAATTTTCCAAGTGTCTCGTTTGTTTCTGCCGTTAAGTGCCTTCTAAAGGAAATGCAGCTTGCTTTTGAGTGTCAGGAGTATTGTGTGTAACAGAGCAGAGTTATCATCAGGTAAATTAAACTTGTTTCTGAACACAAGACTCTGAGGCCTGACCTTGGGATACACTGACCATAGCTTACCAATCAGATGCCAAAGTGTCTAAAAACCAAATCTGTTCCAATAGTTTTCATCATTCATGTATGTTAATGAATCTCTCCATACATAGATAAAATCAAACAGATTAATTCTGGGGTTTATCTCTTCTTTTGCTCTGACCATTGTTTTGGAACCTAGTCAAATTATGTTCAGAATGTCTTCTCTTAAGAAACAATTTTGAGAGAATGGCACTTCTTTTGCAGATGTATATTATTGTAAAGGTCTCTGTTAAATAATTCTGTGAGGCACGTTATAGATGGTGAGGAAAGCTTTGTCCTCCATTATGAATTGAAGTGCTTTTTATTCTTTGAGCTATTCAGCACTGGAAGGGTATTTTTTGCAAAGTTCTTACAGCAGCCATAAATACTTCTGCTGGAGAGACTTCCTGTTTGCCGTACTTTGCCCCGTGTCGTTATTGAAAGACACCTTGATTTTTGTTCTGGAGAAGACGGGAGTGAAGAAAAAAGCAGCCAGAGCAAATAAGTAATGGGGGGGGATAAAAACCACCGCATAACCCAGACTGAATTTTTTTTTTTTTTGTCTTTAGGAAATACATTCTTGCTTTTGTAATTCAATGAGAGAGTGCTACATATCAATCATTGTTTTTATTGACAGGGGCAAACTTTTAAGGGTAGTGGTGCATCTAGAGGTGCATGGAGGTGCCCAACATCTCCAGAGCTTCCACTGCACCAGGAGGCTGTTACTTGAGAAATACTGACCATTAGTGGTATGGGGTTTTTATATCTGGACTCCTGACCCTTAGAAGTGGTAATAGAAAGGAAGAGATGTACCCACATCCTCTCCTAGATTTACATGGAAAATTATTTTCATGTAAAATGCAACAGAGTTGTAAACACTGCAGGAACACTTGTTAGTCACAACAGTGGTGGAATTATGCTAACACAATGCTAATGCTCTGTGGTGTAGTTGATACTGTGCCTGTTCAGAAGCTTGTGACTTGCATGTAACTCAGCCAGATGGATTTCTGTTTAGGTCTCTGCCTGCCAGGTAATCTGAGGCTGCTGAAGTTCAAGGCAGGGAGATCTGGCGATGACCCTGAGTTGCTGGTCAAGGGAAGGAACGTTAAACAAGGGCAGACTTAAACCATCCTCGTTATTATTTGAGAATGACAACCCCAAATCAGATTTTCACGTGTGTAGCTTCTCTTTGCTTACAAAACTGACAGTAAGAGAGTCTTGTGAGTCAATTCTAAAATACTTGTTCCTGGGACTAAAGGTTTTGACACGTGGAATCAGGCACAGTATTTTAACTACCCTAGTGCTAGGGAGTAGACCAGTATGGCTAGCACCATTTCAAAAGGTAATTGGAATGTTTTGCTGCTTGTTTTCCAGACTTACCCACAGGTTGGGAGGAAGCGTATACTTTTGAAGGTGCAAGATACTATGTAAAGTAAGTTGAATGTTTGTCACAATACTATAATTTTCAATTAGTTTGTCTAAATGTTACTAATTTCGAATGCATTTTGAACTGTATTTAATTGTTATCCTGTAAATCCTAATCTGTCATAGGGTATGTAGTCCTTTGTTTACTGAATCTGCACAGCTAAAACAATTTCTTGACTTTTTTTGTTAATTAAAGGTGTTTGAGGATGCAGATTCAAATGCAATTTCTGCTGTAAGTGTAGCCATCTATGTTAATTAAAGGTGTTTGAGGATGCAGATTCAATGCAATTTCTGCTGTAAGTGTAACCATCTGGCAGCAAATGTCCTTGCAAGCCAAGAATACCTTGAATTTGTCTGTTTGACATTTGTGTGTGTACCCTCTCGTGCCATAAATGCTTTCACAAAGGCAAGATCTTTCTTCATCACTGGGAGAAGAGTCTTGATTTCAGCCCTGTTCTCTAATTACATTGTTTGAAGCCACACTGAAGGTTTAATTTGGCCATTTTCTTTGCAGACCTCCTGCTTCTAGCATTGATTTCCATTATTTTTTTTTTGTTCTGGTTGTAGTATGTTTTGAGGAGCACATTCACTGTGGTAGGCTTGCTGTGTGTATTGTCTTTTTGGATGAGAGACGTGAAAATAAAGCTCTTGTGTAGAAGTTCAGTGGGTGCATTGGTTGGATCTGTACAAACTTCTTACAAGCTTTTCCTCTCCAGATAGTTAGACCATCCTTATCTGGAAAATTTTTAAGTGGCAGCTATGTATATTTGTCTAGTTAATATGCTTCTTTTTCTTCTATTTAACAATTCACAGGCTTTTCTCAATTCATTCAGGAGTTTTTACTCACTGCACTGTGTGTTTGGTTTGCTGTCTTTAAATTAATAATGTCATCAGTGGGATAACTTTTATGAGTGAAGGTTACAAATAGAGTTTATTGGCTGCAGGTAGGTTTTTTCTGTGTTGTAGTGTTGAGCACAAGGTTGCTGCTCTGTGTAAGATGCACTGTAGACAGCATGAGGTGGACGTTATTTATGTGTTTCGTGGTTTATTTTATATGAGTGTGTTTGATTTGGTCCTAAACAAAATTTAGAAACACATACTGAAGAGTAATGCTCCCAAAAATCTGACCAGAATAGGTGCTGTGGTGTCTAGGAGGGCAGACTACTTGTGAATAGGCAACGTGTTCGTTTTCCTGTTCTGTTCTGCCTTCTTGCAATTTACATTGCACGAGCTGTGCAGCAGTTGACCAGAAATACACCAGACTGAGGACAGGGATCCATTAAGAGTTTCACCTCTGGAGTTCTGTGAAGATCATTAAATGAAGACAAGTAAGAATTAAAGTAAGCTGTGTTTGTGTGTATATGCAATAGAAAAAAAATAATTCTTCTAGACCTTGAGGTGGAACCTTTTCTTGTAGAATAAACCTATGAGCAGTGTGTTGGCCAGCTGTAGTAACTGGAAAATGACAACTTGAGTTTTCCTGGAATAAAAAAAGTATGTGAACCGCTATTGTAGAGCGACTGATGCTCTTCTGGACAGACTTAGTGAGTGGTAGGTTGTTTGTGTACTCTTGTCCTTCCAAGATCTCCTGTTCAAGGTGTTACCATAACTGTTTGGATGTACATGGAGCTGATTGTTTTGCTGATAGCCAGCACAAAATAGCTCCGTTTGTGTTTGGAAGTTGTGCTGCCTTTGAAAACATGTTGCACAAACACTTCTCTGTGATTTGATAGCTGTAGGAGGATAGCAGGGATGGTGTTGTCAGGCCCGCCGAAAGGTTCACGTGGTCTGACCAGTTTGGCATCCTTACTTAAATACTGGTTTGTTGTGTAGAGTCTCAGGCTGAATTTGAATTCCTGCCCAGTGATAGCTTCTCCTTTTAAAACTGTCTCAAATTCAGCCCTACTGGTGCTAGAGAGGATGTGAGAGCTAACGTAGACAGGGTGACAACGTTATAATCACTGTCTTCTGATCCTAGGCAGTGTAACTCCAGGTGATGTGTTGATTATAATAATTCTGGTTGTCTGACTTTTAACTACTGGGGGCCTTCTGCATGAGGGGCAAACAGCATGGGCTGTTGTGACCTTCTGCTGTACAAACACTCTCACATGTGGATTTTTAACCATAACCTGCTCATTTGTGTGTACCGATTTGCTGAATATTAGTATTTTGTTATGTCGATTACCCCATAATAAAACTATGTTAAAACTAAAAACATTGAAAGCTTGTTTGTGGTTAAGTCTGAAAGAAATACATTGGTTTATGTTCTGTGTGAGTTACAAAGTTACAAGGAAATGAATGTTAATGTCACGCTTTTTGATGCTTCAGCCACGTGAAACCTAGCTGTTGGATTCCTGCAATGTGTCCAGTCAGAGAGTTAGACAAGGAGGATAGTCAAGTTTCCTGATCACATAAATTAGTTGACCTAACTTCTGAGGCACAGCTTCAAATATGTAGGTTGAATGGAAGTGTTTAACAACCCTCCTTTATGGTAAGATCTTATGCTAGACTGTGTTTGAAAATAAAAACCTTTTGAAAATTATTCTTCTGGTTCTTTAATAATAGGTCTTCAGTGTTCCAAGTGGGTGTGTTGCTGAATCTATTACTGTGCTTTTTTTGGCTTTGATGTAGTAAACACAGTATAATCAAATTGGGATAATGTCGAGGAGATAATCGTCAGCTAAATCTTAACATTCCTTGGACTGGCATTTCAAACAAATGACTCAGTATACAGACTGCATTGAAATGTGATTATTTTTAAAGGACACTATTTTTCTTGGGATGTGTGCACTCATTTCCAGAATAAGTAAATACCAAATGGTGACTATTTT
The DNA here is from genome assembly GCF_000691975.1 of Corvus brachyrhynchos. Classification (NCBI taxonomy): domain Eukaryota; kingdom Metazoa; phylum Chordata; class Aves; order Passeriformes; family Corvidae; genus Corvus; species Corvus brachyrhynchos. The sequence continues at coordinate 2,473,574 of NW_008238447.1, read as the reverse complement.
ACACATTTCTTTTTCTCTCCCATGACATTGAATTTGTTCTAGTTTTAAGGTGGAAAGATACACTAAAACAGGGACAGATAAGGAGTTGTTTCCATTGCATACTGTGGTTTTCTTTTGGCGTAGGGTTGTCCTACTTAGTTGATGCTAGCTAAGACTGACCTTTTTTGCAGGTTATTTTTTGTGGTTTTTTGAGTAGTAGAATATTTGCTAATGACAGAATCCTTTCGCCACATCCTCCTCACCTCTTCTAAATGCGAATGACAAAAGGTGTTGTTTGCTATTTGGAGTTAAAAAATGTGCAATGCGGTGATACCTTGCATGTGTTCTCAGATGTGGTTACATTGTTTAGGGGTTTTGTCTCTTTCTGAGTGAGAAAGTCTGGTTTTGTTTACTTTACATTAGCCGTGTGCAGGGACAGCCCTTCATCAGCACTTGGTGGGAACTCCATGAGTAAACTTTGCTGAAGTCATGCTTGGTTTTGTATTTATACAACTAAACTTTTACGCAGAATATGGGGCCCTATGGCTGTAGAACTGATACATTCAATTTTAACGTTTAATAGTTATTGTCAGTTAAGTAGTGAATCTCCTGTATTTTGAAGTAAAACCAAGATATGGTAAAACTCCTAAGGCTTGAAAATTATGGTGCAGCAAACTTGGTATTTTTCTTTTGTCCTGCTTAGAAACCTTCACTGGACTGGTTTTTGTGCTGAGTATATTGTGCACTCTTGAGCCCTGAAAAGTTAAGGGCTTTATCCCCAAAACACACCTAAGCTGGATGGTAGTATGGGAAGCTTAAGTGACTTAGGTTATTTATAAGTGCCTAAGGAAAAGGACCCCATGGGACAATCCCATTATGCTACTTCTCAGCAGAGAAGAAGTACCTAGTCACGGGCTTCAGTCTTCTCACTGAGTAAGATCATGGAGAATTTCCAGCTTGATGTTTTTAGGACTTTGTGATGACTTCATAATCATTAGGCACCCAAGCACTGGGTTTGAGTACCATAAAATCACATAAATGTGTGTGCATTTATGCATATGCATGTGTTTAAGAAACCCCTATTGTTGGTTAAAACAACCCAGTGATCTAAACTCAGGCATTTGCTTACTTTTTTTGCATTTTTGGTTCTCATTGCAGTAGTTCTGAATATAAGTTAGGATTTTTGTACTGATTTTTTTTTCTTTTCAAACAAGGGTTATATTATTTAGCTTTACAAAATAAAGTTACACTAAAAATCAATCCAAAGATGATATTTATGGAATTTTGCATCAGTCTGCCTAGGTTGGCTTCTACCAAAGCACTATTAGAAAAACTGTTTGGATGTTACAGTTTGATTTTTCTTAACTTTGGTGTAGGACTGACACTTTTTGGGCAGTACAAAATCTTGACTGCAAAAATTCTTAAAAACTTAAAGAATTAAGAAGATTGAAGTTTCATTTTTAGGGTTTCCTCTTGAAGTTTACCTTTTTCTGTATTCATCAGAACAGTTTTTGCCTGTTGCTTGCTGAATCAAGGCATTGGCAAACCCTGGCCAAAGCCGAGGTGAGTTCACTGTTGCATCGAAGAGAGGTTTTGTGTGCTTTTATAGAGACTTTTTGTCAGTGCGGGTTTGTTTATTGTAGACATGTAGCTTGAAAACTGGGAAGGCAAGGAAAATTTATTAAGTGATTAAAAGGGATAAGATCTCATTCAGCTCTGAGTTTCTATTGTTTACTAAAATAAACCTGTGCTCATTGAGAATTCAGCTTTCGTTTGAACCTTTGTCTTTTATGTGCATTCTAAAGATCCTTTCCCATTCGGCTGAGACTTTCTCCAGAAAAATCAAAGAACAATCAGTCGTGTTTGCAGAAAAGCCCTTTCTTGAAAGGAAAAATGGAATTTGAGAAAAATACGAACAGATCAGACTGGTTTTCTCCAAGACTAAGAATCACAGCTTTCTCCCGGAAATCTAGTTCTTTTTTGTTACCTCTAACCTTTATTTTACTAAATGAAGAATAAACTTAATTCTTTTTCTTACGTCGCGAGACTGTAGGTCAAATAATGGTGTATGGCTAGATGAGTAAACTGGGACATAGCCACAAGCTATCCTGTGCCTTTTGTAGTGAGCAAAGCTGTTCAGATAAGAACAACTTTTTGGGAATGCCTGCACATTTATTACCTGCTTTAACGTTTGCTTCTTTATTCCATTGAAATATTTCAAGAACCAAAAATACCACAAAGCTGAACCTGGGTGTGGAGGTGGAAGGATTCTAGGCACAGGAAGAAATGGGTGTGGGTCAGAGGAGAGGTGGGGACTGCATCCAAGAAGCAGCTTCATATGGGTTGGATGTGGAAGGACAAGGTTGTAGGTAGTGGTGTGCTGAAGGAGAAGGCTGAAAGCATGGGAGCAGGGGAGAGACAACCAGGCAGAAAGGAGCAGTGGCAAGTCAGGAAAAGGAGTAGGAGTGGGAGCTGATTTCCTGGGAGCAAACTTAATGGGGTTTCTCCCAGAGGGAAGGGTGGCAAAAGTTCACCCTGCAAAAATGAGTTGTCTGACTCGTGTGCAGGTCTGGGAGGGCCCATTGTCCCTGGCTTAGGAACCTGTTTCAAAGTTAGTCTGGGAGGTGGAATATCAAATGTGAATGTTTGTAGTTACTGTGCTTCTAAAGGCTCTTTTTGCCTGTGACGTCTGTGGTTGATATTTTGAGCTGTCTCTTTCCTGCAATGTGTTTCTAAATTGGGCAATACCTTAAATGCTTTGGTCTCACTAAGAGAGACTTGAAAGTATGCAGGAACTTACTGTTTTTTTTTTTTTTTTAAATCATTACCAAGTTTTTCAACACTTGTAAGAATTAATGAATAATTCTTTAAAAATATAAAAACACCTATACATATGTAGCTATGTGAAGTATTGAAGTCCATGAGAAAGATATGGAAGACTCTCAAACTTTTTGAATTTTGTTAGCAAATTAGTAAATTGGTCTCTAGCTTTAGATCCTTGTTTTTGAAGTGGTAATATCTCTTTCCTAGCTTTGGTCTTTTTTGGTGATTGAGTACTAATAGCAGATCAAGTAGATATATTCAACATCTACTAGAGTGAAGTGAATTCTTAGATGGTGTTTCGTTTTTGGTATTCACCATGTGTGAAGGATGGCAAAAAGCAAAGGAAATGCTCTTCAGTCAAAACTTTCGTGTAGGTGGTTGCTGCAATGTTTAATGAATACAGTGGTGCAATTTTTTCCCCAAACCCTCCCCCCTTTGCAGAAAAAGATAACTGATGTGCCTTCTTAAGAATGATTTTGGGGCACATAGCAGTATATCATCTTCCTGTTGTGTCTGGGTGTTGCACAGGTTCTTTTTCCTTTCCCCATCTTGGTACCCATGTCCTGCAGCACCTGGAACTGAGGGACATTTCCAAAAACACCTCACCTGGCAGGCAGGTACCTTGTGAACTTTGCCAACAGAGGAGCCTACTCATTGTAGCTCTGTTTGGTAGAACTTTTACAGGTCCAAATTCTACCTGGTGCCTTTTATGTTCTGCTTCTGCTTTAAAGGTGTTGCGCCCACTTTTATTTTATCCCTGTGGTCTGACAGAGTTTTGCTGTGCTGATCAAACCTGGTGTCTGTTGTGGTGTTGCGCCAAGCCTGTTTTTCCTGCACATGTTTATGTTACCCTGGCTCTCATTCTAATGAATTACACTTTCATTAAACCTGAGATACACTTGGGCTGGCAGTGCAGAGCACTCCTCAGTTCGCTTCTGTGTGCGAGTGAGAGGGGGAGAAGGCTCTTGTGGAGCTTCAGGCAAATCCTTGCTGGAAGCGAAGAGTGCTGGGATTTCTGCCAACGTGGTGCCTGGATGTGTGTTCTTTTCTGTGTTTCAGTAAGTAAATACCTAAATTTAAACTCCTTCTCTCTCTCCCTCTTCCCTTGCCTTCTTTCTTTGGAATGTGTGACATAACCATGCCTTTCAGTTCTCTCCATAGCTCTTGCATTTGGTTGGAGGGAAGGTGTTCTCTGACAGTGATGGTGAGGGACGAAGAAGCTGCATGAGTAGCCGCCATCAGAAGTAGAAATTTGGGGATGGGAACTTGAAAGCAGAGGCACTCCAGTAAAACTCTGCTTCCCAGTACTGGGCAGGACAGGAAGGTCTGGTTAAATGGTTGGTTGTGAAGTTGCATCTTTCTGCTCCAGACCGATGAAACTTGAATTGAATACTTGTTTGAAATCTGTGGAGTGGAAAAAAAAAAAGGCTTTTAGACGGTATTTTGAATGCCTGTGTGGCCTGTGATTGTCTTGAAGCTTTATATAAACAATTAAAGAGACACTTGCATATTCAGGAGGCTCCACAAACTTAGTTCTTCATGGCTTTCTCCACTGTGATTTAGTAAGAACAATTATTTGTAAGGAAAGGTATATTGCCAAGCAACCTAACCTTTAAAATTGGCTCCCTGCTTTTTCTTCTTCCAGAATCTATTATAAATCATGTTTAATATAAACAAGTGCTTTAAAAACGAATTTTGTGCTTTATTATTTGGGAATGTTTCAGTGTGTCAGACCAGGCAAGAGTGGTCCTAGTAAGAAAAGGTGGTTGAAAGTTTTAATTTCAAATGCCATCTTTGCCATCTTTCCATTCCAGTATTTCCTGGAAGCTTTTATCATCTTTACTACTCTCTGAATAAGTAGGATACTGTAATTGCACAAATCCTGCAAAAATACAGCTTTGGATTTTGTTCTGAGCTGTACTGCTAGCAAAATTCTGTCATTTTGGATTTTTTTTTCCGTAATTTTATATTAAATCCTGCAGATTATGCAACTGCTGACCAATGTCTGTAACATTTATCATTTTTGAGAGTCTGTTTTTGAGATGAGTAAAAACATGTGATGTATAATCTTCACAATTTTTCAATGAACTTTGTTTATAAAAGGGACAGAAATCTCTCTTTGAAGTAAAATTTTGTGAGCAGCAAGAATAAATACACAGTGCTCTCAAATGTTTATGGTGAAGAAGAAAACCTTTTAATCTGATTTACCTGAATGCCTAAAAGGGTAACTTGGTTTCCTCATGGCTAAGACTGTGGGGTGGAGGGTTTTATCGTGGATTTTAGATGTTGTTCACACCGTTTTGTAGGGTTACTTTGTATTTTTTGATGTACAAGGAAAAACCTCTAGATGCATATAAAACTCTTTGGTTGAAATTTTTTTTAAGGTTTGATGCAGAAAGTTGAAAAAGAAAGTTGCAAACAAAAATACGTGTTTGAGCAATCAATGTCGTAAGATCGAGTGTTCATTTTAATGATGAATTTTAATCAGAAGAATGATGCAAGCTAAACCTCATTAGATATTCATATCATCTGTTCTGATCTGAAATCTCTCTTATGGTACAAACTCCTATCTTCTCTGCTTGATGTGGGTATCAGTTGCTTACCTGGTCTGAAACACTGAAATATTTTCAGCTGTTAAAGCACACAAATGTTACTTTTTTCTTTTTTTTTTCTTTTTTTTTTCTTTTTTTGTAATTAATAACATTTCAGCTTTTACTGATTGATCCATCTTCTTTGTTGTATCAGCAGAGTTAAAAGAATTTGATTTTTGAATCAATACCTAAAAATATCCCTAATACAGTGAATTTTGCAGGAGTAGGTCGCTAAAGCTACCCTAGATCAGACAGGAGGTAGTTATTAACATTGTCCTACAATGACTTTGAAGAGTTTGGGAGCCTGAATACTTAACACTCATCAGTGGGAGTCTTGGGCCGTCTGTTTGTAGTTTCTGGCCTGTAAAAAGCGCTGCCTTGGGGTTTCTTGCCTCGGTACACAGCCATTCCTAGGGACTGCAGCAGGCTGGTGAACCTGGAGTGTCCTGGCCACTGCCGTGCAGCCTTATCTCCTGCCTGTGTCCCTCCTTCTGCTCAGCTTCCGATGCAAACGGGCTGGCAGTCCTGCAATCAGCAAGGCCTCCTAATGAACCTTGCCTTGAAGTGCTCTGGGGATGAGGCTGGAAGGAAGCAGAGTGTGAATTGTGCTAACACTGCTGCAAAAGGTGTTTTATTTCCTTTGTATGCAGCCTCGGATTTCTTTATCTGCGACTCCTGTCTGTCTGACAGGTCGATTACTAAATGAAAGGGTTTTTTCCTGTAAACTGAATTTAAAAATTGCCCAGGTTTAAACTTTCTCTGTAGTGATGGCCACAAAGAGGAGGGTTTAAGGAAAGTATTTTGTTCTTAAGAGCAGATAAACTGACAAGAAAACCATTAAATTTGCCTACTTTTCTAGCAGAATATGTTGCACAGTACATAGTAAACAGCATAAAAGGTGACATCTTAGAATTATTTAGATGAGTGATGCCTAGTAGTATGGTAAAGTGACTTCTGTTTAAATGCAAATTTAATGAAAGGGTATCCTTTTGGTCTTCCTGTTACCAGTAGCGTTTATATCTTTTATACAGAACACATTGTTCTTTATTTTTCTTCTACAGACCTCCCTCTCCCAAGTTTTCAACCTGGAATATTTGCATTTTGCTTCACTTTCAAAATATAATAAAAATCTGAACGTTTTCCTGAAGTGCTCTTTATTCTTGCATTCTAAGCTGAACACTGTAATGTGCTTCACAATTGAGCTCACTTTGTCGTTTCATCCAACTTCAGGTGAGAGTGCCAAACCTGTCTAACAAGATATTCGGGATTTCTGGTGCCTCTGATTGCTCATTTTGCGGTTTAAAACAACAAAAAGTGCTATCAAATTCAGCAATTCAAATGCCAGTGTTTTATCCTGTTCACTATAATCTTTTGTTTGGGTGCCTGCTGCCTCAAAACATTTTTGAGTTGAGATATGTAAGTTACTTGAAAATCCTGCTGTTTGGTTGCTGAAAAAGAACTGTAAGTGAGACACAAGTAGAAAACAGTCTGTTGATTAAAGTGGTGATGTGCATTAGGCTCCAAGTGAGGTTTGCTGTGTTTCACAGCCCTCGATGATCTAAGCAAAGATTGCAGTGGGCTGAGGAGTTGGAATTATCAGCATCCTGGTTTTAAATAAGAGGGGGAGGAAGGTGTTTGCTCAGTGATGGAATTGTTTTTTTTTTTCTGACTTTAAGCAGTATTGTTTGTAGGTCATTAGTGCAGACAGAGACTTCTCAAACTTTTAATGAGGATTGAAGGTACCATCATTTTGGCAAGTACTGCAATCAGTAACTTAGAGGAGAGCTGTTGCTTTTATTACTCTGCTTGAAAAGCTGCCTTGCGCAATTGGAAATGGGGTTTTAAAAGACATTCTGGTAACTTAAGGCTTTTATTTATTTTTTCAAGGAGGTGAAGAAATTAATCTGGAATTGGTTCAGAACCTGTCTCATACACTTTCACCAGGCCTGGTATATAGGAGATTATGTTACTGGCCAAGTGAATCTGTAAAGAACAAACAAAATTTTTCACTTGTTTGAAGATGGGTTAAGCACCTCGAGGAAAAATTGGAGTAGAATTTACTGACTGGCTCTTGTATTCCTATCTAATTTCTTTGCAGCAGTAGGGACCTGAATTGTAATGAGAGGAGGTGAATAGGTTTTGGGTATGATTTATCAGCTGGGTTCACCAAGTGTCTCTGTTAGGACTGTAGGGGGAATGGTCAAAAGCAGAGCTTATGGAGGATTTTATGGTTTGGGTTTTTCTCTGTCCAAATTTGACATAGATACGTCAACCACAACAAAAAATCAAATGCAATGCAGACAAAGCTGCAGTTGGCAGCTGTTAATTTGTTTTGATCAGAGGCAAATATTGCAAGTCTTCTGAGCAGTTTATTTTCCTTGATCTGAAGTAGTTTGGTTTTTTAGTAGTCTAAAAGCCTCTCTGCACCACTGGTTTGGAAAAAAAAATTAGGGATTTATTTATATCAGAAAAACAACTGTCTCCA
>NW_008238447.1:2407957-2465627 GCF_000691975.1 Corvus brachyrhynchos | reverse complement strand
TGTATACATGCCCTTATTGTTCACCCTACTATTTTCACTGTTACTCTGCTTGCTTCTAGCGCTGGTAGCTCAAGTAGTGTTAGACATGATCTTCCCCAGTTGGACTGCATGCCAGATTTTCCTAAGGGGAATGTAAATACTGCGAGGTCAGTTCAGTATCAAATGCCTGCAGCCTGAAATGAACCCGGCAGGATTTTCTGCTATTCAGTCAAAATTAAGACCTGCTCAGGATACACTACTAAATGTTGAAAAGTCAAGACTTTGAATTATATATTAAGCTTTACATCTTTTAATTTTTTTTTTTTTTTACTTTAATTAAGCTTACTTTTTTCCCCTGAAGTAAAAGAGCGTGCACTAGGGACAGCTCACTATAATTGTGGTAATTAACAGATATGTTTAGAAACCTCTCTCTGTATACTGATGGATTAGATTACTTGATTTATTTCTAAAAATGAGGAAGAGGTGTATGTGTGTGCATGCTCCCCTGCAACATATTTAATACAGTGACACTTAAACAGTCAACTAATGTGCTGTTAATAGCAAATAGAATCTTCAGCCCATCTATTCCTCTGTGTTTCCCCTCACCTCCTTCACTCCTCCCTTTCTCCCTGAAAAAGAATGGACTGGGGCAAACTTATGTGGCAGATGAAAAACAAATTGCTCTTTATTACTTTCTCCTGTACTTCAAACAACCTGCTGGTCATTCTTTTGAGGGAGAATTGCTCCCTGCGATTCCTTTAGATCAGTGAGGCTCTGTAATTTGCCATATGATAGTTTGAATTGCTTGCATCTGTGTAGTGCTGGGGACCAGTACTTCTCGTTTTACAAGGAGTGGAAGTATAGATTAACAACTGACCTCAAGGGGTTGTTGCTTTGTAGGGCTGCTGTCAGTAGATTGGCATACTTTAGGTCTATTTGTCTTTCAGACTGTTGTCTGTGTGAGACTGGCTGCTTTTAGTTTTAGAAAAAGAATCCATCTAATTGATGAAATTAGAAGAAAATAACCTCTGAATGTTAATAGACAAGGCAGGGGTTGAGTTGTTGTTTGGTATTTTCTGTTGGCCACGCCATGACAAGTGATTCATTCTCCACTTCTCTCCAGGTCTCCCAAGATGTCATGGTAATGTCACTGTGAACTGACAGCCGAAAAATATGACTTGTGGTCAGGGAATCTTTGCTTTTTTATACATCAAAGCTGTTTTATTTTTGTGAGGAGATAAATAGTGTTGTGGTCATTGGATAAGTCCCAACTGCTTCGCAGTGTTTTTGTTATGTTCTTGGTAAAGTTTCACCAACATATCTATGGTTTTGTCTGGGAGAATGCTTGATACTCAGATGAAGGAGTATTTGACTGTTGAATGGTACACTTTGATTTTTCTCAGTGGATTTAAGTGGGTATTGAAAATAACCATGTAGAGGTGTTGATGAAAAACTACAGTGCTGAACAGAGAATAAAACAGATTTTAAAATGAAAATGAATTAGGAGCTGTCATGTAAGCGAAGTAATGTTAAGTTCAAATGAATACACTATGAAATACTCATTCTGAAGCAAAGATGAATGTATTACGGAGTGTAAAGCCATCTTTCAGGAATGGCACTAAAATACATTCCTTGAACAGCTTTATTAATACTTAGTTTTGTGCCATTGGACAGCGTTTTTTACTAGAAATTATTTACTTGGGAGATCAACATTTCATACCTTTTCTATCTATACATGCAAAGCAAAAACACCTGTGTGTTGGTAGGCCAGTGCTTAAAATATTCAAGTAAAAACTCAGGCTGCTGGCTGTGAAGGAGTAGGAACAGCTCATCTATCAGTTCTATGCTTTCTTTTAAAATGAAATGAAAAGCTATTTTTGTTACTTAATACAAGAATGTGTTCAGGGGGGGTTTGTTGTTGTTTATGAAATGATGTAATAGTAATTTCCAAAGTCCATTTGAAAATGATGGGAATTAACAGGATTACAAGAAGTCTGGTGTGTAACTAGCTGTGACTTGTGAGGCTTGTTTGCTTTTTTGTTTTTCACAACACTTTGCAGCAATGCTGTTGAATTTCTAAAGTCAGGGAAAATAAGGATGTTGTGAACCAAGAAGTGCCTAACTTCACCATCTGGATTGAGTCTGGTTTGCCTTCTGGAGCTGCCTGAACGACACAGTGTCCGTTCAGCTGATGAGTTGCATCAGTGATTTTCCTGCTCTAATTCTGTAACCCCAGCATTTATTTTGGGAAAGATCCAATACTGTTGGCTGATATGTCTACAAGGGAATGTCGGGTTTGTTTGGTTTGTTTTGGTTTTTTTTTTTTTAATCAAGTACAACATTGTCTTTTTTAGAAGCTTCTTTTGAGGTGTTTAATGATTCCTCCTCATGAGGCGTGATGATTAAACATAGCATCCCTGTGCATCATTAAACCTTGAAAAAAAAAGTGCTGCTATTTGCTTTTAATTTCAGTAGGAAAGGGTGGTTGCATCTGCTGTCTTTTGTACAGCTCCATTCCCTGTAAGACACTCTCTTCCCATTTCTGAGTGAAAAATAACTGGTGAAGGGCTCTAAGAACAGCAGTGGTTTCCTCTGTGTGCCCACTGAGCGCACAGAGGAAACTTTGGAGTGTCCCCTCTGTGGTGTTGCCTCTCTGCAAGCCACTGGCAGCTCTGACATCTGTATTTCAGCAATTTATCTGAACTGTGCCCCCTTTTCTGTAGATTGAGCTTTTCCCAGTCACTGAAGATGGATTCTTGGAGTTTTGAGAGTAAGTTCTCATCCATGAGAAGGTGGCTGCAACACCTCTACTCCAGGTGCACTTACGAGTTGCACCTGTTGGATTTTGTCATTTTAAATAATTGAGTCCAAAAGTAGAGGAATTTTTTAGCATGCCTAAAAAATTATGTGGAGATTATTGGCAAATACTCTTTCTTCATATACAGTTTTTTAATAACTGTAAACCTAACTTTTTTTTTTTTTAATGGGGGAGATTAAACTCAACACAGATAATTGTTTCAAATCCCGATCACACCGTAGACAGTAAAATCTTATGTCTGAGCAGCTACTGGAATATCATCATGTGAAAATTAAAGTTACAGGAAATTGTGGTGCTGGGGAAAAAAAATAATTTGCTTTATTCCCACAGGCACTAATTATCAGGGCTCTAAGCTGAAACTTGTACTTTTCTGCAAAGGTTCCTTGTAAGAAAAACATAATCGAGCCACTAAAATCTCTGGTCTTATTTTTAGAGATAAATTGTGCTATTTCACTGGTTGCTTTCCAAGTTACGTATTGAAATGATAAAACAAAAAAAAGTTGCTTGACTAAATTCCACATAATGGTACATTCTTAGCTCTCAGCACTCAAATAAAAGAGGTGGGAATGGAGAAGAATGTAATATGATAATACATTTCTGTAATTTAGCAACTTGGGTTTACTATGTGCTTAAATACTTGATTTTTTTTTTTTTTAAAATTTGCATACAAAACCACTGCTACTGCTTGTTCACTTTCCAAAGCATCTCAGGTTTTCATGTTCCTTAGACCATGTTTTGTACTGCACAAAATACCATGGAAATGTTCATTCTAGAGTTCTCTGGTGCCATTGCTTTGAGCTACTTCTGAGTGCTGTCCTGGTGATTTTTTGGACCACCAAAAATTACACAAGACCATTGCTAGTTTGTAAGCTATACTTGGATGTTTAATAAATATATATATATACACCTACTTGCTCGAGGCATAATAAAGAAGAGTGTATAAATATTGTGTGTGGAATGATCTTTGAAGCTGTGATTTTATTTTCAGTAATTAGCTGTACTCCTCTTCCAGTGTTCCTACTTCATGCTAGGATGATTCACCTGGTGGTGTGGTAATGGCCACGGTAATAATTTGGGGAAAATGGACTCCTGTAAAGCTGAGGAGGTGCAAGTCCCAAAAGAAGATAATGGTATAGAATGAGAGCTGATGTGCTTCAGTAACTGTAGGGATGGAAATATTTTGTGAGTTAGAGCAGTAAATAAGGAACCGTGTGGGAAGAGGCAGCATCCTTCTGAATGGACACATTTCTTCAGAAGAAAACTCATACTGGAGGAGAGAAAATACTTACAAGAAAGAGTCTTTCTCCAAATGCTCGTGAGTTGGATTGATGCACAGTTCTGGCAGCTGAGGAGGGAGTGATGAATACCCTACATGAAATTAGGACAGGAATTTACATACAGGAGCTGTTTCCTTTAAGCTGAGGAGAACAGCAGTGTTTTCGAGATATGACCTGTCTTGGCAGTAGATGAACGGAATAGTGTGAACTCATCAAAAGTTTATGTATCTTTGTAACCTGTTTTGAGGCAGCTGAAGTGGTTCATGTTAAATATTTTACATGGCTCAGCTCTCCCTTTTGAAGATTTTTTTTTTTTATCTAACCAAAATTAACCGTGTGCTTGTAGGAGATCCTTTTGCCACAAGAACAGATTAAAGGTTTTCTTTGTGGTGCAAGATTAATAGGTGGAAGAATATGAAGTTGGAGGCCAATTAACATATTTTCTTGGTTACCCTGTATAAGTAGTCAGCATTAAAAAAAAAATAAATATTATGAGATGTGTAATGGCGTTCTATAGAGAATTTATTTTGGTAAATGTTTTTTCGTCTTTAAATGCTTGTTAATTATGACTACTTAAATTGATTTTCTTTATGTTTTTGTCATTTGCCTGGGGAGAGGGACTTTCTGAAATTAAAATAATAACCAAAAAAAGCACATCTGTGTAGTGTTAATACTGGTTCAGGGTTTTTCTCTTTTTAGCTTGCATGCAGTGTTCATTCTTTGGGTACCGACTTGAAAATTGAAATCCCTTTCTTTGCAGATTCTGCCACTGGTTGATTTTAAAAATAAATTTAAAAAAATTGAGTATAACAATCTGTTTCTTATTTAAGAATAAAGGACAGTTTTCCTCCTAGTTCACTTTAAATGTGTCAAGGTGAATACTGAATTCAGCAGTAACACACAGTACAGAGGAGAGCATAAGATCCATGTTCTTTCAGGCTTTCAAAGATTTTCAAATATATCCCAATTCTTGTGATTTGTGGTACAGATTTTTGTGAAATGGGCACTAAAATTAAAATTAAACTTTGAGTTAAATAACAGCTTGCCTTTTTTTAGTTCCCTGACATGATTTGAACCTCTACACAGGCAATCTGCAGATAATAGCTGCTGTTTTATCCCTTCAGCTTATGGAGCCACTAGGTCCTAAATTTTAGTGATGACTTTCCAAAGTTGGTTGTTTTTGGTTTTTTTTTTTTCCTCTGTATGTCTCCTTTTGAGCCAGTATCTTAACTGAATCTTTTATTTCCACTTTGCTAAAATAAACTTGGAGCAAATGTTGCTTCTTGAATGGATATTCTTGCAGTTTGAGCAAGGAAACTCTGCATGCATTTAAAAAAAACTTTACATGCAGCTATATCAATTTGTTGCCTTATTGGTATTTCTAGTGCTTAGAGAATCCTAAGCTGTTCAGGAAAGTGGGATTTTTTAATAATTTCATTTGGAAAATAAAAAGGAGATAATTTTTTTTTTTTTTTTGATTCTTAGGTGTACTTTTTTTTTGTCATCTTGCCACTGCTTTTCACTGACCACTTCATGCAAGGATTTCTGGCTCTTTTTAACAAGATTTCCTTTTCCTGTTTGAAAGGCAGCGCTACTTGCTCAAATTCAATTGATATCTTTGTGATGCTAAGCTTATGAATTGACAGAATCGCATGCCCTCAGGATAGGAAAAAATATAATCTATTGATATTTGGATTATATTTTATCACTTTAATTTAGAAGAAATGGAAGCTGTGGCCTTCATCCACAGTGCAGAGAAGACAGTCTTGTTAAAATCAGACTCCAGCTGGAAAAGCCATGTGGCTGTAAAGGCCTGACATCTGAAACAATATTGTTCCAGTTCAGCATGTCTAGAAATACAAGCATAGTTTTATGCTAAGGTAGTACTGGTTTAACAGGAAAATGATATAATAGAGCTGAAGACACAGAGGAGTTTGACAAGGGTGAGCAAAGATGGAAGAGCATTGTTTGAGGAACTCCTGGAATACCTCAGTGAGGGCTGCTGTCTTCAAAGTTAGGAATGGTAGAAAAGCAGGTAGAGAACAGATTTGCTGTATATTCCAATAAAAGAACTACCAGGAGGAAGCACAAATCAGGAAGAGCTGGCCCTTGTGACAGATGTTCAAAAGGTGTCTGAAAGAAACGCCTGTCATTCAGGAAAGTGGCTGAAAACATGTGGAAAGCATAGCTTGGGATGGTGTGGGCTGGCAGCCTGCAGTCATGGAACCCTGTGGTTGCTCCTTTCATTTAGTATCACACTTCTGAATCTTGGAGTTGCCAAAACAAGGCATCCCTGTGCATCCCTCCTGTCCTGATGGGCTGTCCCAGGTGTTCTTTGCTGATCACAGCTGGGACCAGGGCACTGTTGTGTGCATCTAATCTGGTGCAGCAGCTCTGGAGAGCAACTTTAATCACCAGGTTAGAAATACTAATTTACTAGGAGTTGTTTTAATTATGGTGCTGCAGGTTCTTAGGAATGGTCTTGCAGAGTATCTCTGACTGGTATCTTATCACTAAAGCTTTGATGGATGCTGTGTGTGCACGAGGTATGGCTGCATGGGAAGACTTAATAGTTTGCTTATAGCAATGCTTCGGCTTTAGCTTGTTTTGAAAATAAACTATGTAAACATGAAAATGTTACTGATCTAAATGTTACTGATCTTCCTACTGAAGCTTTACTATACACAGATTTAATGAGAGAAGCATAAAAGTTATGAAATCATTAGATACTGTCTGCTGGCTGAGTATTGATTCAGACTGGTGTAATTGACTTCTTGCATGAAGGGGTTTGTGTGAGTGAGTTGGAACCTGGCAAAGAGATTTTAAAGCTGCATTGTTTTTCAGATTATAAATGGGTTTGAAGTATTAAACTTGTACCTGCTTTCAGAAACCCTATGAGATCATTTTAGAGATAGCAGAAGATTAAATTAGATGATACAAGCTTGGGGAGGGTAGAGTAAGATGCTTACAACAGTCTAAATGATGAAATATTTACTTACTTGAAAAGAAAATCTTCCCTTTTTTTCTCCCTTTCTTCCCAAAAGATCTGTTTTATCTAAGCACATGGGCATTTGAAGAATGATTTTTCTTCAACTCCAGATCAGTACTTGGATTATTGGGAAGTAACTACCTTTTCTATATTATTCTCTCAAGAAATAAATTATTTGGAAGATGTAACAAGTGGAATAAAAATGTAGTAGAGGTTTAATCATAATTTAGACAACATTTTTCTCTAAAGTTATGGATTTGATTTTTTTTTCCTTTTAACTAGTGAAACTATGGATTTATTTGAGTAATGAATCCAGAAGCTTTTTTACATAGGGATCTAAATGTTGGTCAACTCTGAAAATGAATTTCTGTTTTCCTAGATAATAATGATGTCAGAATATAGAGTTGCATATTCATATCAAATCTGAAAGACCAAGACCTTAGTATTGCTAGTACTGAATCACTGTAGTTTGTATACACACAACTCTTTGGAGGGCAAGAACTCTCTGTTAGAAGGTTCTGTGAAAGGTTTGGTGTTTTGGGCTCAGTATTATCTCATGTTATTAAACAAAACAGAAAACCCGTGGTGTTGTTCCTTTTTAGATTTAGGAAGAGTGGAAATACAGATTACTGGTTTGACACAAATGATGGTTTTTGTTGTTAAACTGCATTTATGGGGATAGAGTTACAAACTCTGTCAAAGGGTGGGAGTCAATTCCTAAATTTGCTGGATGTGCCTCTGGAATATCTTTAAAATATGAAGAAAATGCTCTAACGAGAATTTAGCTGGTGAAAGCTGCTTAGTGTACCACCAGCTGGATTCGTACTCTAGGATTTATGTGCTTTTAATGATTTCTCATTTGGGTTGGGAGGAGCAGGATTAGGAATAAGTATATAATAGCGCTGGAAACCTGGGTTCTCATGTGATCTAGTAAACAAGAGAACTGAATAACAAGAATACTGGAAATCAACACTTTTAAAATCAAATTTGTTCATTTAAGTTGTTCATCACCACGAATTAGGTAGTGAAGATTCTACCAGCACTGCCTGAATTAAATCTTACCAGCGAAGCTTTTGAAGGCATTTGGTGGCTTTTTTGCATGGTTATCCATTTCTGAAGAGAGAATAAGAAAATAACAAAACTGAAGAATAGTTGAGTGAGTTTCCAAATGCTGATAAAGATCTTGCCATGCTTTCCCAATTTTCAGGCTCTTTAATTTGGACTGTTTTGTGACTACTCCTTTATCCAAAAAGAAGTCAGTTTAAATCCTGAATAACAATAGAAGAATTGTTTGGCAGAGAAGTCAGCAACCAGTGTCTTGGCACTGCCTTCAGCTTTTTAAGCCAGGTTGCTGACAGCAAAAGCATGAACAGAACTTTGGAAAAAAAAAAAAAAAAAAAAAAAAATCTCCAGCCTTCCAGAAGCAAGTCTAAATGGAAAATGGAGTCCACTCTAGAGAGACTACAGCTTTCTATGCAGTTACTTTAAAATTCTTCTGCATAAAATAATGATACTTGAAAACTATTTTTACCTAAAACCAGTTTCTGTTTTCTTTGCAAGCTTTTTAGCTCACATAATTACTTGCACCTAATCTAATGTGATGGCATGTCCACATCAAAAATTATTGGGGTGCAGCTTTCAAATTTTCGTTCTCTACAAAAAACTCTTGGGACCTAATTCTTGCAGAACTCTTTGTGATAGCTGAAGAAATTGGAATACAGGAAACAACATGAGGAATTTGGCATAACTTAGAAGCTCTGTCAACGGCTGCATTTGTCAAGCAGCATTTGCTCTGTGCCACTGTTTGATGTGTAATTTTTGAGCAGGCTTGAAGCAATGGTGAATTGAGGCTGTTTAAGTTCTGACAGTATAAGGTATGTAATCAGAATAGAGGAAGGATGACAATGGGTCTTCTTCAGGCACTGCTGTACAATTATGTATTGAATCCATTATAGAATGGTTTGGGTTTGGGAGGGACCTTAAAGATCATCCATGGCAGGGATACTTTCCACTATCCCAGGCTGCTCCAAGCCCTGTCCAACCTGCGCTTGGACACTTCCAGGGATGGGGCAGCCACAGCTTCCCTGGGCAGCCTGTGCCAGGGCTTCACCACCCTCACAGTAAGCAGTTTCTTCTTAATACCCAATCTAAACCTACTGCCTGTCAGTTTGAAGCCATTCTTCCTTGTCCGGTCCATCCAGGCCCTTGTAAATAGTCCCTCTTCACCTTTCTTGTAGGCTCCCTTCGTGCACTGGAAGGCCACAATTAGGTCACGCCTAAGCCTTCTCTTTTCCAGGCTGAACAGTCCCAGCTGCAGTCAAAGAATTACATAGAATGGATGTGGGTTTGCCAAGCTCAGAGTTAATGGCTCATTCCAAGGAGAAAGGTCTTCAGGGTTTTTTTGCTTGCTCATATTTTCATTGTATCTTTGGAACACTTTGCCAGGGTGCGTTCATCCTGGCTTAGACTGGCTTGAAGCTATAAAAGTTACCAGTGTCACAGGTTCCTTTTCCTGTGGTCATGAAGTACTTCCTCTCCCACAATGATTTTTGCAATCCTGCAGCCATAGGCAAGTCTAATCAAGCTGAAAATGTGTCAGTTGTAGGACTAGTTTATGGTGAGATATATGAGCTGACTTGAACCTGTATCACTTTCCAGAAGAGCTGCTGCAAGTACCAGCTCCTCAGACAGTATCAGCTATTCAGAGAAAGGACTTTTATGCTGGCATAGGCTCTATCTGCCTTAAGAGGGTTTGTTAATGCTGAAGTGTTTCTCACTAAATATTGTGTGGCCTGGTACTGCTGTATGTGAAAAAATCTGATGTAGATTTGCTTATAGTTTTTATACGGTGTTTTTACGTGCATACTTAAGTAATGCCAGCTCAGTATTTCCCTGCAGTTCACTTGTGTTTCTATTTATACTTACACTTTTCTTTGATTAACTAAGACAGTAAGTAGGTGCTATTTCTAGCATAGAAGGCATATTGAAATAAAGATGGGAAAATACTCTTTGAAGTCTGCTTTTATGGCTGCCTCCAAAATCAGCAGAAACTTTAGAACCCAGCAAAATTGATAATACTGTTTGTTGAGTTGAACGACTTGCTGTTTGTTCACAGAAGTTTGAAAAAGAATGCTGTTGGGTATAGCTGAAATGGAAGATGAGTCAAGTTAAAAAGTAACTAGGCTGGCAGGAATTATTCAGAACTGTAGAATTAGCTGTTCAGTTTAGCAGTGTGTTTTGAGATCTTTAATAACGAGAACTCCCTGAGATGAGTGTAAAACCTGTGGATTACACTTGCAGGTACAAGTCTAAACTTTTATGACCCTTTAGAAGTGACTTTGGGGCTGGGGGAAGGCTACTTCCCCTGCATGTTTTCCCTTGGCTGTCATGTGTGCACGTGTGTTTGTATACACACGAAACAAATTTTGATATTAGTATAGCTTTCTGCTAGTTTCAATGTCAAAAATTGAGGTCCTCTCTTGGACTTCCAGAGCACAGCTAGAGACTAAACTATTGAAGTTAACACAAGAAAATGAATGCCAAGCTGACTGAGCAGGTAAAGATTTTTTTTTCAATCAAGGAGGGAAGCGCCAAATATAAGGTAATGGCAAAAAGAATGTTTGCCTTGGCTACAGGTTCCTGGGGGAATTTGAATCTTTAGGTTGTCTTTGACTCATTACTATAATTGATTAAAATGAAACAAAACAAAAACCCTAAATGACAACAGTAGTAGACTTCAGAAGTGATTCAGCAAGTCATTCATCATGTTGATAAAATAAGGGAAAAGACCATTCATTTAGCTGACTTGTTTGTAAGCACTGTTTTTTCTCCATGGATTATTTAATGTGTCTGCTGGTTTTAAAGGCAGAAAACATATTCTGTGTTTGATCCACTTGCTGTCACAGCACAGCAGTAAATATATGGACCTCAATGCCTAGAAACAGGAAGTATTTCTGACTGAATATCCATAGCTTTGTCAGTTTTGGCAAGATTACTTCAGGAAATGGTTGTGCTTTGAAAAATACTGACAGAAACTGTTTCCAGTGCAGAAACTCTGTTATTGGGAATTGACAGCTGCTAATGCTGTTGCTGCTAACTCTTCCAGTGCTGTTTGACATAGCAATATAATTTTGTCAGCAATGGCAGGGGCTTTTGCCAGTTCTTGATGATAAGGAAATGTAATTAGCCTTGAGAGGGGTGGGGTCTCTGTCTTTGAAGATTGTTGAGACTTCACTGCACAAGGTTCTAATTAACCTGAACTAGGTTTGAAGCTGGCCCTGCTTGGAGCACGGGGTCAGAATAAATGAGCTCCAGAGGTAGCTGGAGCCTGAATCATTGGGTGAAGCAGTGGCTCTTCCATAAGATGATAATATTACACTAATTTTTTTCCCCATGGACATCAGCTTGTGATTGAAATGTGGAAGGATGAGCACAAAGCAAAAATGTGACCCCAAACACAGATCTCTGTTCTGAGAAGTGTGTGAGATCTGGGCGAGTGGAGATTGGGTTTTTTGCTGCTTTTGTGGTTGCCAATACAATTGTAGGTTCCAGAGAGTCATAAATGTCTCTGAAATTGCAGTTTGTTCACTAATGATGTAAACTGGGCACCTTTGTGGATGCCAATACCAATGAGAGGTGATTTTCAGTTTAGTCCTCCTGAACTAAAAAATCAAGACACACCTTGGATGCAGACTTTAAAATCTTGGCTGTGTGTACCTGGGAGGGAACTGGAGCTCAAACTGAGGTGGTTGACTCAAAGTTAGTTCAGAGCTGACTGAAGCGATGCAGTCTGGATTGGGATGAGCACTGGTAGCAAACACCTTGCCCAGGCTTCTCACAAAAGTTGTAGGTTGACTTTGTTTGCAGTGTTGGAGTTTGCTGAGATGTTAAGGGAATGCTTTAAGACCCCCTCGTATCCAAGTGGATATGATGAAAGATCAGTATTTGAAACACAGAATAAAAGTTAATGGAACCTGGGTTAAGGTACCAGCTTTTCCTGCACATGGTGAACTGTGAAGGGGAAATTTATGGTGCTTTTACTTTGTTTAGTGGTTTTAGCGGGTTTTATTATGTTTATGGTTTTTTTGGTTTTGTTTCTTGTTTGTAGTAGGGATTATTTCTACTTCCTATTAGTTTGTATATTTTGTTTGGAAGTGTTAAGTGCTACAGTAACTATTGAGGAAAAACTTCTCTATCCTACATTGAACTTGGAATGTAGCACTTTTCAGTTTATGAAGCAATGTTGAAATAAGTCCTGGTAATCAAATTATCTCTTCTTTTAGGACCCAGACCTGTCTAGGACAAGGCATTTTTCCTGGTCTTGTGCTTTACTGACGTTTCAGGAATGAATTAGAACCGTAGAGGGAGCTTGGTAGTGTCTTTAAATCATCTAAAAACAGCAGCAGCCAAACAAAACAATCCAACATTTGTGTACCTTCTTGGGAGAGCTTTGTGGTGCACAAATAAAAATATGCAGTGAGGCTGCAGAGCAGTGTTGTGAGTTGTCTCATTTCTGGTTTGGACCTATAAAATATTACTTAGTAAGAGAGAAGAAAATCTCTTTTGCTTTATAGACACTTTCAGTCTCAGGGATGATGATGATGATGATATAGTGTTTCTCAGTTTGGTACATGTTGTTTTTATTTCCTTGTGGATAGACAGCAAAAGAACTCAAATGTTAAAAGTTTGTTCTTTATGCTTTTTTTTTTTTTAACTTGTAATCTGTTTTTGTGCTTTTATATGTGCTTGTCCATGAAGCATTTGATGCTAAATCATTTAAAATTAAATTGGAAGATAATTGAGTGTGACAGCTTTTCTGGATGTTATCACACAAAATAAGGCTTATTTTGTATGTGTGTTGTTTGATTTTTGTTGTTCTTGTTTGGTTATTGGTTTTTGTTTTGTTTTGAATTCAGTGGCAGTTGAATATTTACTTATAACTGTTATAAGCAAGATGCTCGCCTTGATGTTTCTGGTTTGCTGTGTGTGTGAAATAAATTGAATTAAACAAAGCTTATAAGAGTAGGGCTCCAAGTATGCTAACAGTGCAGATGAAAGCTGCCATTATATATTTATTATTTGAGTTGGCTGATTGTTACGTAGTCTCACATATATATAGGTTTTTAGGTACTAAACATCTCTCTCCATAACATGATTGTATTTTATATATATATATAGATGTGATACAGAGGTGCTTTCACTTTTTTTCTTCTTTTTGTTCTTCTGAAAAGACCTAGAAGTCTGCAAACCAGTACAGTCTTATTTTTTGCACATAGTTTTAATTGATGTGCTGTAGCCATGAATGTTACCTGTAAATATGGTAAAGAGTCAGAACTTCCTTAAATTTGGAGATCCTGTTTGCACTATTGAGAGTTCTTTTGGTGGTTTGGGTCTGTTGCAGTGTGTGTTACAAGTAAAGCTGGTTTAATTTGTACTTCAATATAATTTAAAAATGTAACAGTTCCCTCTGTTCTGTGGGAGTCCAAAATGGGAAGAGAGGAACATGGACTTTTGTAGAAAATGTGTGTGCTGATGGACTCATCTTTATTTTTTGTTTGTTCTAGAGGATCTGTTATGGAAGTTTGACAGCAAATGCACTTATTTTGGGAGTTTAGTTTTTTTCATTTTGACTGTCTTTTGTAACTACTACCTTTTCATGCCAGTAGATGAAATTTCCTAATCTTATTTCATAGGTACATGTTTGTTGAAGAAATAATTAGGGGGAGAAGCTTTGGGGTTGTAACTGTGGTCACACACAGCCTTGTAACTCAGTTGAGGTCAGTTTTTTGGATTGACTGGAGTTATGCTCTCTCTGGAAGCATCAATTAGTGTAACTTTCCTGTGGCAAATGCAGATCACCTCAGAGAAAAACATCTTTGCCTCTTTATGTGGGAGAAAAGCAGCAGGTATGGGTACAGCTACCCTCTGACACCTTCGTTGTCTCGTCGTCTCTCTTCTTTGTTCATGTTCCCTCTTGCCACTGTATATAAAACCTTAATTTGTCTTGTAGCTGTTGTCACCTGGGCAAGGTCATCTGTGCCAGCTTGAGAGCACGGTGAGGCTCCTGGTGAAGGACTGGTGACTTAGGTGGTGTTGTCCTCAGCCTTGATTGGCAGCCCAGGGGAAGCCAAGCTAAGAGGCACAGGGTTCAAATGTGACCATGAAGAGATGAATTGCTTCACGTTTATAATGGCATTTAACTACTGTAGGTAATTTCAAACATGCCTGGTGTGGGGTTAGAGCTCAAACATGATTAATCCCTCCAAGGTTTTATGTAAACACGTAAAAGCATTTATTCTGTGTGGGAAAAATATTATGGAGAACTTTAAACATTAATTTCTGTGTGATACGCTAGAGAACTCACTACTTAATCAAGAAATCTTTCCTGAGTGAATTTTCTGGAGCATAAAAAGGTTTTCAGATTGTTTGTTTTTCATCTCTGGCATACTTCTGTGCTAGTTCCAGACCAAAGCAGCATTGCTGCATAGTTCTGTGTTGTGTGCAAATGTTTCCAGTTTGATCACTGTTAGAGATTTCCACTGTACTTTCACATCTTTAACATGTCCTAGATTTCTTGACATTCCCTGGTAGAGCAGAGAGAAGGCTGCCTAACCAGATTCTTTCCAAAGTGTGGTGTTTTCCAACATTCAGAAAATAGAGCAAGTATGAACTTTGGGCAGCTCCTTGAGAGAATCTGTGTTGGTGTGATCATCACTGGAGTTAATTTTAGTTCATGTGTCTGGAAAAAATTTGGAAGCAGAGATGAAGAAGTGGTACAGTGAGGAATAGACTGGGGGAAATTCTACCTAACTTTTAGGGCGCATGGAGTGAAGCTTCATATTTCTGTGCAGGCAACCGCAGCTGCCTACCCCATCACAACAGTAGCTGCTCTGAATAGTGTTGGGGCAAATAAGCTAAAAAAGACTTTGAATAGTGTTGGGGCAAATAAGCTAAAAAAGACTGAAAAAAGATTCTATTTGACTGCCATGGTTTCATCTGGACAAGACAGACTATTTGCAAGAGTGACAAAAATACTACAGGCAGCTCATTTATGGAGCAGGATATTGAGAACACCCTACCTGTTGAGTCTGCAACTTCTTCACTTGGTCAAACCTGTTTCTTTCAGAAACATAGTGAGTGTGAGTCATGGCTGCAGTTGTGTCACCTTATATGAGAAGCTTTGATCTTTTATCTAACTCATGCTAATTTCTTTGACTGTGGTTTTTCAAGTAAAATCAGTGTACATTTGTTGTGGGGTTTAGGGGTGGCTGTTTTTTACGGTGGATTATTTTTGAGTATTCAAATACTGATCTTCTATTAAAAATGTTATTTAGGAAGAAAACTGCAGGAGATTAGCACAGGGCAAGGAACCACAAATACTGTACTTAAAGGCTATAAATGATGCAGGGCTATTGACGCTTAATGGGCTCAGAACCTTCGTTCTAGACACAGAGCTTGTAGAATGAGGTTGCACATGCCTATTCCTGGTGGGAATGCTGTCCCTGTACTGAAGGAGTGATCCAGTTCTGGCTGTATGGGTTTGGGTTTGCTTACCTAGAGACTACTCTTTGCAGATTGATTGCTTAAGAGGGTATTAATTGCCAGGATAGGAGTTCGGAAATCTGAGCAGGAGTAACTGAGAATTTAGGACACGAGTTGGTTTTTTTTGACTCATGGCAGCAGCAGGGAAACAGAATTTAAGCTTCTTGTTGAAGTGACCCAAATGTCAAACTGTAGCCTTTACCTTTCCTCATAAGGCCAACATAAGTTAAAATGAAGTGGAATAAACACTTGTATTTTAGACTAATAATATGCTCCAAAGCATAAAGCAAGACTTGTTCCTTTTCATCTGTGGGAGAAGGAGTCCTGTTATTATGTCTGCTGTGGCAATGTGTGAAAGTGCCTAGTTTTTTTGAGCTTCAGAGAGCTGTCTTGTAATATTTTCCTCCTCTCTTTTTTTTTTTTTTTAGTGGCATCTGGATGTTTAATTACTTTTCCAAATCAAGAAAGGATCCACCAAATATTTTTCTTAGACATCTTTCAAAAATGAGCAATGGTGTGTCCAAAGCTTCAGTATCTTTCTCATCTGACATCATGAAATAGCAAATGCCTATAAAACTTCTTCCATAGGTGCTTAGCATCCCCTTTTGATGAGCATTTTCTCCAGCACGGAAACCTCATCTTTGGGAGCAAGAAAAGCAGTCAGTTGCTTTTGTGGGAGTCCTTTTACCAGAACCACGTCAAACAATGGAGGACATTGATCAGCAAAGTTAATTTACTGCTTTTAAGACCCTCAATTTTGTAGCTATTAGAAGTTACCCAGTGAAGCTGTGGTGAACATGGGGTTGAGTGAGATTTGTACTAAGTGCATTGCACAACATTGTCCATGTGGTTGTAGCTTTCCTGGGCGGTGGTGCAGGTGGTGAACTTACAGTTTACAACAATTTACAACCAGTTTAGGACCTCGTCTTTCAAGTGTAGTTAAACAGGTAATAGCAATAAAATGCTGGCTTAGCTGTTTGTGTTGCTTTGATTCAAACAGTGTCTCTTAAGCTTTTCACTGTTATGTTCCACTTCTTGCTTAAAACACATGAGTAATGCTGGGGTGGAGGAGCTTTGGCAATTAATTATCTTACCTCGATTATAAATGAGCAAGGACTAGCAGAGAAGGAAAAAGTAAACATCCTTTTTGTACACCACTGCTTAATTGGAGTGTGTTCTTCCATGCTAAACTATGAACTTTATGGTTGGTGTGGTCAGTCAACAAGAAAAACTTGTTTTAGGCCCCAGGGTAAGTACCTGATGACTGCTGTGAAGCTCTTGAGGGTTTCCTTCTTTTCTTTTTTAAATTTTTTTTTCTCCCTTTTTAAATCATTTGGGATTACACAAACTGTAATGCTGGTGTTGACTTTTTTTTTGCTTTGTGGAGAAATAGTGCGTTATGCCAGTGTGAAAGAAGGAACGAGTGAAAACTGTAGGACTTCATAAATACAGCTTTGTATAACTGGGATTTATAATTTTCAGACCGAAATATTTAAATAAATTTGGCTTAGGGAGATTAAAGTTTAATCTTTTTGGGAGAAGATTCAACACTAAGATATAACAAAAATCTCTCACGGCAGGAAGTAGTTTCATGAATGTGAGTGGGTGTTGATTTTTAACATGGAAAATGGTGTATCACATTGGTACCTACCAAAAAATAAGTTGAATTTATTACCTGACAACTCACAAATTAAAATAAATGAAAACAGCAACAGCAAAACTAAGAAAAGGAAAGAGCAAGAGCAGAAAGAATGACTCAATAAAGTGCTAATAAAAGTTGTTCAGCATTAAGGATTTGGGGATTTTGGATTTGTTGCCTGGGCAAGGGGGCAGGGTCAGGCATCTTTCAAGACTGTTGGAAGATGCACATTTTGGACTGGCTAGCACTTTGTAGCTGGACGCTTCTGTTAGTAACAGTGTTGGTGATGCAATGCTTTATTTTCCAGCACACAGCAAAAAAAGAGGATGGTTTGCATGTATCAGTCTGCTTTAGCTCTCTAAATGACTACATGTACATGTGTTGATAGGCGTCATGTGTATACATGTACATGTGTCAGACAGTCCTCTTTGTGTGCAGCCCGCTGTCCCCATGTGATGATTCTGGAGGGATTTTACCTGAAATGGTTAGAATTCTGTGCAGCCCGCTGTCCCCATGTGATGATTCTGGTTTTACCTGAAATGGTTAGAATTTACCTGTAGCAGTGATAAGAACAGCAGAACTTCTGAAATAATGAAGTTGAGCAGCTCTCAAAAGTGGTAGGCAGTTCAGAACTATTTTAAGTCATTCTTCTGGGTGTGAAGGTGCTTTAAGTGGCAGATGCAACCTGAAACACTCAGTGCTTTTCTGAAGGAAGTCTCTAATTTGAATATGGCAGAAAATGGACTACACTGTGTATGTTACATAAATGTAAAGAACCAATGAAGGGGAATAATGATGGGAAACTTGAAAGATATGGAAATTGAGCTGGTCCCTTAATGAGTCTACTTTCAGATAGACTTCAGCATTTTACGGTGGTTTAAGAGATTTCCTTGCTTAGATGTTAAATTTAAGAGGTTGCTTGACTTCTCCACTTTTACCAAAGATAGTTTTGTGTCATCCTCTTAGGAAAGGCAACACAGCAAGAGATGTGCCTGTTATTTATAGCTCATCATAAAGAAAATCTGTAGCTTACAGTTGACAAATACATACATTAGTATACATAAATAAATAAAATACATTAGTATGTATTTTAATGTGTCTTAGTTCTTGAACTGCCAGAGTACATCCCTGAGCTCTCAGGTTATCGACTTCTAGATGTGCTGGGGGGAGGGGATGTGTAGAAGTGTATTTGGAAGTCTTCTCATAACCTCAAGTAACCTGATGGAACTAATATTTCCATTTTTTTCCAAAAGTAGACAGGCATTAATTGTGTATGTAATATATGAGAGGATTTTGCTCATTTGTATTTTATCTTTAGTAGATATCAACTGGCATCTTAATCAATTAGTTACAGATCCTTATCAGCTCTTAATTCGAGTAGCTCTTACATGTGAAAATACTGAAGTGTCTTGCTTTTTCTTCTGAGAAATGTTAGGAACATAATTTTGCTTCTGCAAGAATTTCAAGTGCTAAAAATATAAAATCCTGGTAATTTTAAGACTGGGAGCTGCAATATGCATGCATGTTATGGATATGATTAACAGCCACCTTCTTATCTTCCCGTCTACTTTAAAGAGAATCTCTTGGAAGTCTTCTGTCAGTCAAAAAGTAATTTATAAATGAGGCCAGAATACTGAAGTCTGCATTTGAATTTTACTGCACCTTGGGGGCAAGAGGAAGAGCCCTTTTAATTTAAATCCACATCAAAGAGTTCTTTCACAAATTGTCCGGAGTCAGGATGGTCACAGCTTGACATTCACACTTGTGACAATGAATAATTCGTTATCATGGTTTCTTATGCAGTTATAGAAAAAGATAAGATTTAGCAGCCCTGTGGATTTTTAGCAGCTTTTAAACCCAGAAAAAAAAAAATCTTCTAAACTTTATTAAAAGGGATTCTTAAGGTGTAACCATGACTGCAAGAAAAAAAAAAAAAAAAGACCGGTTTTCAGATTATTGGAATCATTGTCAGCTAATTTGCAACTTCTCTGCCCACTGGGCAAAAAGGGTGCCCCATCTGACAGTCTGTTCATGACATTTAAGTAGCCTATTAACTGGAAAAGATCACAGATTTTTTGTTTTTAAGTGCTCATATTCAACTGCAATAAATTAAACCAAGAATCTTGCCACTTGCTTGCCTTAATATCTTCTGTTTGTTTTTTGGGGGTTTTTTTTTGAAAAAATGCGACGTTTCTCCATTTTTATATAGCCTGGCTGCTGGCATGTTTAAGTTCTGCTTCCTACAGAAGTGAGAATAAGTTATTCTGTGTGGTTGGTTTACCTCTGAGTTTTATTTTGAGACCAGCAAAACCACCATGCAAGTTTGGCCAGCTCCCTCTGTTGGAAACTGGGGAGATTTCTGTGCTGTGCTTGAGCATCTCTGTGAGCTGGAGCACTCTTTTCTTCCACAGATTCCACTCTTCCTTCCTCCAGGAAATGTGGGCCTGCAGCTCTACTCTGACAGCCAAGAGAGGCCATTGAAGGAGAAATAGTAGCTTTTAGAAATTTGCCTTTTCCTGTGCTCTGTTTCAGGTGATAACTTACGAAAGTAATTTGTAGCTCCTCAGGCGTATTTGAAAACCAAACCAAACCGAATGTGCAGTGTCCATGGCACCAAAGGTTTTGCTTTAAAAGTTCTGTTCTTGTGTCCTCTACTTGCTGCTGTAGTCAGTTACTGTTAAATGTGTGTGTTACGATCTTTTAATTGCTCACAGGGTTTTAACATAGGCTATTACTTATTTATGAGCAGGAAATGGCCAATAGTCAAAATAATATAGTCAGTTTCTGACGTATTTCCCTGCTTATTTTCCCCTCTGTTCAAAAGTTTTCATGGATTGTGACTGCTCAGGATTTTAAAAACTTTGTGATGTGCCTTCTTTCAACTAGTGAATCTTTTAATTGACCCTTCTTTCCTTTTACAAAAATCTGATCATCTTTGGTCTTGTAAGAGTGCCTTCCATTATGTGATCCTTTGCTGCAGCTTTCTTTTCAGAAAGCTCCTAGTTTTGAAATGCCAATTAAGGCAGCAAAGTAAAAATTCTTAATATTTAAAATCATTTACCTTGCAGACCATTAAAAATTTTCATGAGGGCCTACTTTTCTTCTCTTTCCTATTTTAATGAATTCTAGTGGCCTTTACAGCAAAGATGGTCACAAAGGATGCACTGCAGTTAGACAATTAGTATATTAAACACATAATATCCATAATCTATCAGTTTTACCCAACCTCTAGCTGGATGTAGGTGCTTATTTGTATGTACTTCATTTGAATATTTCATAGGAATGGAAAAGAAATCCACTATCTGCCTTTTATTTAAGTGCACAAAGACTGCCAACATTAGTTTTAACTGTAACTTTTATAGCAAAAGTGACTGTTGTAGCACACTCAGCTGCAAAAATACAAAAGAAAAATATGAAATACGTCATATTTTCTCTTGTGTCATTATGGAACAAATTGCTGAAATATATAATGCTTTATATATGAACTGTTTCCACAAAGCAAACTGACTTTTCTTTAAAGAACTTACTTCAAACAAAGGATTTGTATTTAAACAGAGATGCACACACAAACTCTGGCAACTCAGTTCCTCAAAAGATTGTGATCTGAGCCCCACAGTACTGTGTACTGGCAGGAAGGGCTTAGCTGAATTACTGTGTAGGAAAAGGGGTCCCTGCAGGTCTGAAGTGGGCTCCTGGCCTAAGTTACAGCTGTCACACAGGCAGGTGTTGGTTTGAATTTGCAGTGTCTGCTCCATGCTAAAGCAGAATCACTGAACTGAAATGATTTGGACCCTGGACAGAGACTCCCTGGCCAGTTAGGTATTACTGGGAAGCTCTTGGAAGCAAGAGGAATACACAGTTGTATTTTGCAAGAAGCACATGGAATGTGTTTCATGGTAGATAATACTGAAAATGTTTTCAGTATTTTTCAAAAACTGAAATTTGAACCTTTCAGTTTTGTAAATGAGAAAATGGTTCTGGTTTCAACTTTCTCAATACAGAAACTGGACTGAAATAAATCCAGAAGGGAAAAAAACTTTTACATTGTAGCCCAAATAATGCCTTTCCACCAAAAATTTGCTTGTACTGTGTGCTTAGCAATTACTCTGTGTTTAAGTTTTCCCTGTAAACATTTGGATTCAGTAACTCTTCTGAAGGAGCAGTACTTTGATCGCATCAGAAGTCCAAAACATATGAAAGCTTAAAAATAAACAAGTCTTTTAAAAAAAATCATCTGTTTTGCTAAAGATGTAGTTAAGGTGCATAATCATAAGAACTGAATCTAAGCTACATTATTACCTGGGGATGTTTGTAATTTTTTTTTTGCACAGGAATTAGAGCAGGTCTTAAACTGCTTGAATGTGAAGAGTTTGTTAGGATAGGTACTAACTCATTGAGATCTCTTCTTGCCTAAAGCAGAAAAACTCATTACTATGGATTCTATAACTTCTAGAAATTTACACTTTTCCTGAAAAATGGTTCCCTCTAAAAAGAAAAAAAAGAAAAGCACCTTAGTTTGTACTTCTGATCTTCATCTTCAGATGTATTGCATGTGCAGATTTTAACATTTTAGACTTGGAAGATTGTTGTAAATGGAAATGTAAAGACATTCTGCAACCACATGAATACTTCTATTTTTTTTCTAAGCTTGGCTACTGCTGTCAGGTGTTCATCTCTGCTTTATATCCTCAGTTATCCTAATATGGTTTCTCATTCACATTCTAAGCATTTCTCACATTTCCTTACCTCATGTGAGCACATTCACTTCCCTATGACCCCCCATGTTTCCATATGAAAAGACTGGCAAGAATGTTAGTAGTTGTTATGGCAATAAGCAATTTATGAGGGTCACCCCATCCCTCATTATTTCAGTATTTATTCTTGCCAGTAAAACACTTTTTGTTAACTTTTTTCTTGTTTTGTTTGTTGACTAATGAAGAATCACACTTGAAAATGTCATTGTTTGGAGGGTTGGACTGTCAGTGTGTTTGGTGTTAAACAACTCTGGTTTGTTATAAATGGAAATTCAAAAGAAGTGATAAACTCAAAATGCATAGCAACTTGTAGTTGCCATGGTGCTTCAACTTGAAGTAATTTTCTTCGATATTAAAATGCTTTTGGGGTATCATCTTCGCTTTTAAGTAGTCACTATTGAAGAAGGAAATGGCTCTGGGGAGCAGTAATGAGAAACTATTTCGGAATATCTAATGTGACGACCAATGAGGAAGTGTCAAGAAAATTCCTCAGTGTTCTAGAATCTGTTTGGGGCCTGGCTGTTTTGGCAGTGGAGGCTTTTATGACACAACTGGTGGGTTACTGCAGATCGCCCCCAGTCAGGGGGGTCACGAGTCAACTCTTCAAGAAACAAATGTGAAGTTGAGTTTGTCAAGTGCTGAGTCGGGGGAAGGGGTCAGTCCCCAGCGTGTCCTGTCCCTTTGTGTCAGTGAGTTGATCTGTGCTTGCCCCTTTTATCCACGATGTTCGTGTACCTCTAATTCTTACTTCTGTGATAATCAAAAAAGATTCTTTGCCTGGACGTGCCTCTTTGGGAAGACTTCAGACTTCTCCCAGAGCTGTGATACCTCGCCTCAGTAATTTTCTGTGTCGGAGCTGTTGAAGTGTTAGGCTTGGGTCCCCCATGTGGACCTGAGCTGCACTACGGCTCCCTCCCTTCCCAGCCCAACTGCTGGATTTACTCTTTCTTTTTCCTGCCTTCCTTGGCTCTCTTTATTTCAAATGAGCACCTTCCGTGTGTTCCTCTTGCATGAGACCTTTGACTTTTTAACAAAATAAAAATAATAAAGAATTCTGTCAGTTACTAACCATTTTATCTTGTTCTTGGAAATAATGAAGGCTTGCAAAAGCCTCCAAAGTGGTGCATGACTTCGATACGTAAGTAGTAATAATCCCAAACTGGCAGTGTAGAAACTGGCTGTAAATGAATTTGTATTGAATTTCATTTAAAGAGTTCAAATACCGAGCATTTCTCTCTGAGACTTTAGCTTCATTGCACATAAAAATCAGCAAAAAGTGTCTCAGGAAATAACTGCAGGAAGTTGTTGGTTTTCGTCTTTTTTTCCATAAAATACTTTCTATTTTAAGGGCATAACATTTAAGTTTTAAAAACTAGAGTTAAAATCCACTCCTTTGCTGCAGTCACACAAAGATTGCAGCTGGTGGAATCTTTCTGTGCAGTGAACAGGCCAATTAATACAAGTTGCATAATACAAACTTCAAATTGCAGCACTGGCTTCTTTAAAGAGCTTGCATCATGTTTATTCAAATGATGTATGCTGTGTGAACCAAACACGTCAGTTAACTCAAAATGACCCTGTCCAGAGTTAATTTGTGCCTCCACATTTTGACTGCTGCTGTGTAGCCCGGAAACTCAAGGTATCTGCAGAAACAAAACTACTGCAGCTTGTAGGTTAAAAGTCTTCCCCCTGTCTTTAGTTAGGGTTCACTCTGATTCTTAGGGAACCATCAGGAGAGAAGTACAATTACTTTTGTTTCTAGGAGGAAAAAAAAAAATGTTACCTTGGGGTTTTTTTGGATTATTTTGGGTTTTGGTTGGGGTTTTTTTGGCTCGTAAGCAACAAGCACCTTTCTTTTCTAATTAGTCACTGAAAACATAACAAACTAAACATAAACAAAACAAACTAAATATAGCATAGAGATGTTTTGAATGCCATTTTATCAGGCTTCAGGCTGAGGCATAACAGGACAGTGATCTTCTTAACGCTAAAAGATGACTTCTTCAAAGCTGCATTCTGCAACTCTTCAAAGCTACCTAATGAGCAAAGCTGAAATTCAGTTGCCGCTTTATCCCCACCTCCCAGGACAGCAGGGCAATGGGTGGTTATTTACTCTTGCTAGAAAGCTCTGAGCCTTCCAGCAAGGTTTTGCACCATTTCTTCTCAAAAACACCACAATAAAAGTTTGCATATTTTACGTCTCCATGTTGTGTTATTTAGCTGGGAAATGATTTGGGAAGCAATCAGAAAAGCAGTAGTGAAAGCTGCCTTCTAAAGAATGCCTTTCTGACCCTGTCACGTCGCTGCAGCAGGTTGTGATGAGAGCCAGAATGTTTACGTGCTGCTTCTCAGTCTAATGCTCCACCAGCTCAGGAGCTCTGTCCTCCTTTTCAGAGTCAGGAATAAATCACATCACTTCAGACAGCAGGTCAGTTTTTGAAATGTGCCTTCAGATTAGTCTTCCTGTCTGTCAGCAGTCAGCACAACTTAAGTTGCTTTTTTACTCAATTAAAGTGACGTAACTCAGCAGTATAGTGGACGTAGCTGAGCAGTGTGATAAGCTTGAGGTAATTTGCCTGCAGCACATCCTGCTGGAACCTCCACATCAACAACACTCAAGTTGTTATTGTAAATGGGATAGTGTTTTGAGTTAGCATTCCTAAGGGATTTAATCTTGTACCTTCAGGCACCTCAGAAATTATTTCGAAAGGGATGCCTGTGTTGACACACTGTGGTGTAGCGATTCCTGGGCTGACTTGTTAAAGCTTACACACCAAAAGTGGTTAAACCAGAGAGAAAGATAGAATTTGACATGTTTTTTAAGCTTTCTTCACAATGCCTCTGCTCTGCTTTCACCTTAAAATTCCCTCTGCAGTTCCTCACTGTTAATTCCTTTGTTTTTTATAGTTTCAAGTGTGTTACCTCTATTGTGCCAGATTTTAGGAAGGGAATATAAGACTCTTCCGTGCTGCTGCTGTTCTGGTGAAGAACATTTAGCAGCTCCTTCATTACCAGTCTGAAACTGTGTATTCCGTCCTGCTCAATTCTAAATGCTTGCATAGCTTTTAGCAGGATTGCTTTGTGTTCTGCAGAGTAGAACTGTAAATTAAATCATCTCATTCATGGAGCTTCTCTAGTTGAATACCAGATGCTTCCAAAAGGTGCTGTTACTCAAGGAGCTCCTTACGATGAGAATTTTTCAGTTTGTCTCTTGTTCCTTCTCCAGCAGCTATCAGTGATGAGAAACATGAAACTGTGAGACTTTGAGTTGTTACCAGAGTGACACCACCTTAAGCAGTAGGTTTTACTTAAAGAAATGTCAGCTAGGAGGTTATGTCGTCCCATGAGTTCTCTGTAGCTGCTGTCTGGAAACTGTGGATCTCATTGTCCTAACAGCTGAGTGTGGAATACCCTCATGGTTGGGCATTCTTTACTAAACCCATCTGCAGTGTTAAGTGCAGTGTGTGGTTGTGTTGCTGCTTTAAAAACAGGCAGAACTTTTCAGTTCAGGAGGTGAGGGATCTCTTCACATCAGCATCAGATTCGCCATGAGCTCCAGGCTTCTGTTTTTATCTGCTCTTTGGATCCCTGTGGCCCTCTTGTGTAACTCTGTATAGACAAAAGCCTGTTTCCACATTTCCAAAGTGTGTTCAAACTGGCTTTTGAAATAAAAATGATGCCTTGAGGAAGCTGCTGCCAGTGCCTTTAGGCTGTCAGCTCGGATTCGTTCCATATGAAGTAAGACCTTGTTACTGACTTAGGTTGATTTTTATTTGTTGTGTGTTTTTGAGGTCCCACCGAGAAAAGATGCCAGAGCCTTCTTAATGTCAGGAAGGGATGGGGGATGGTGTTTATGAAAGGAGTTTTATTTCTCAAGTCAGTAGTAATCATGATCTCCTAAGCAGTGTATGAGGAGTAATAGTCTTAATCTCTGTGAAATGAGAGGCAGTTCTGGATGTACTCCAGAAAGATGCTACCTTAGAATTAAGTATTTCATTATAATCTTTATTTCCTTTACAAGGAACCTGTAGAGATTGCTTGGATTCTTAATTTTTAGTATTAGGGTGGTATCAAGAGGACTGAACCTGCTCTAAAAGGAAGTGAAATAAGAAGAGGCAAATTAATGCAAGAGTTTGTCTGACACAAAATGGGATGTCCTAGCTTGGAGAAGTTAAAGCAGTTGTAGAGACATGAAATGAAAAGTGAGAATTCAGCATATAAGAAGAGAGGGTGGAGAAAACCAGAAGAGAAATGGGAATATGTATTATTTTGTTAAGGTGACTCTTACAGGATATATGTGATAAGTATTTAATAGCTAATGTAGTACTGGTAGGGGAAACCTGGACAAGGAAGTCTCTAAGCCTGGGAAAGGTCTTTGAGGAGTGAAATAATTGGTTAGTTTGGCTAGAGCAGCCCCAGAGTTTCAACAGTCTAATGCAGTCTGAACTAATTGTGGCTTACAAGCTTGATCTTTGTTCCATTTGAGAGGAAGGACTGGCATTGAGTGAATTGTCTTTGGTAATGCTTTGAATTACCTCTGTGGCTTGTTGGAGTTTTTCCAGGTTACCTCCAGCTTATTTCTTTATAAATACTGGATCATTTTTTCATGCTTGATTTCCTCCTCTGAGACTCTATGCATTCTTGTTATGCGATTTGGTCCCTCAACTTGGAATTAGTAGCAAGGCCGGGTTTGCCACTGGTGTAGTCTTGCACATAACCCATTCTTCTCCTTTTGTATTCATTTTACTCTTCTCTTGCTCTCACTGCCTGGCATGTCAGGCAGGAGAAGGGCAGTAAAGATTGCAGGTGCAGTGGATTGCTTAAACTCCAGTAGGGTCATACTGTTGTCCTTTAGGAAGACTTTTGAGTCTGCTTCCTTGCTGGAGCTGCTCCTCTGACATTCTTAGGAGCATCCTGGGAATTGACTTCTCTGGTCAACCTTGGTTACTGTAGGAGCTGACATCCAGCCAACTGATAGTCAAGTCCCATTAAAACCAGTCCTATCTGAAGTGCTTTTGGCAGCAAAGACTCTCTGAGTGCTCCAGGGGTTGGTATTGAGGATTTCCAGGTCTGATTTTGCCCTGTATTCTGGAATTATGAAGCACTCATATAAATATGCAAATATACATAGGTAAGCTGTAAAATATTGCAGTTAAGAGGAAGTAGCTCATCATTTAAGGAAATTGCAATATTATGTTATTAATAATTTATTCATTAATGTATAAATTGATCCTATATTATCACTCTCTCCATGGGCAAACTGTTCTTCTCCTTTTTGTTCCAAAATATATATATTTTTTTTTCAATACTGAGGTATTGGTAAAATGGACAGGTTGGATCAGTACCCCTGTTGCTCCTTTCCAAAAATGCTGTGCCTACAAATTAATATTGAAAAAGCTTGATTTGTTTAGTGCTCATTACAGTTACTTAGTCTGGGGTTGTCAGTAGTTATATGGGGGAAATTATTTAGTATTAAAATGTGTAATCAATGCAAGATCTTATTAAAAAGATACACAGGATGAGTAAAGAAATAGATATAATTAGATATTAAATCCGATTAACGTTCCTGCTGCCATAGTTACGAAGCAATACTTCTATATAGAAGTTGAAAGCCCATTTGGGTATGGGCCATTCCCAGTCCATCATGTCCACAGGCATCATGGTGACTTGTTTGCAGTTCTACTGCTGCGTGGTTCTTCATTCTCAGAAAACAGCAAGGAAGGAACCTCAAAAAACATCTCTTTACCTCATTAAGGGGAAAATTAGAGCAGTGACATAAGTGGTGCAGATGAAGAGACTGTTTTAAATGTTCACACAATGATTGTTGCTTCAGGAGGAAACTCTGAAGCAGGTTTTTGGGGCTTGTAGGATAGACTAAGCATTTCTGTACAAAAAAGGAAGTTTATTCCCAAGTTGTAAGTACTGCAGTGACATGTTTGCTGTGTTAAAAGTAAAGTGTTGGTATTATTCTAATATCAACAGGAGATTTCTCTGTAATATTCTGTCCACTAAGATTTCATTGTTGCAAGATCACTTTCAAGCCCTTATGTAATTAATTGACTTTCAAAAGCATCTTGATTTCCCTGTCAGCAAGGGAGTAGTTTTATTGTAAGAATTTGCAAATTCTTATGTCCTTGCTGGAGGACAATCTTGTTCTTGTATTCTCTCTTGCCAGGATTTGGTCATCCTGGATAGAGCTGGTAACTAAATCTTAGAGGTTGCTCTGCAGTTGATTTGTTTGATTGTGAGAGCGTTGCGTAGGTGCATCCTCAGCTGTAGAGATGAACTAAAAATACCGCAAATACTGAAGAGATGAAGTGTGCCTATTGAAGGTGAGCAGTGCTGGTGATTTCATCCATGCTGGGAGTCTTGGATTGTGAAAACCAGGTGTCCCCATTTCTGTTTATTGGAGTGGAAACCTGATGAGGGTGAATTAGACCCCTGTTAAAGGCAGTAGTGGATTTCAGAATGTGCAAATTCCTGCTTTCTTCATCAGTCACATCAAATATACTGTAGAAAATAGTGAAAGGGTTGTAAGTTCATGGGTGCACTGTATTTGAGCAAGAATAATCAGAGGAAATCACATCCAGCGAGTGTAGACTTGGAGATACCAAAAGCAGCACAAGGCAATCAGAGAGTCAGGGAAACACAACTTTTAAGGAGAGATTATGTAGCCTACCAGAAGAAGAAGCTGGAAGGGAATGTAACTCCAGAAATACACTAGCAGCTACAGCAGAGTGAGAGTAATTGGATTTCTATGTCTG
Organism: Corvus brachyrhynchos; assembly: GCF_000691975.1. Classification (NCBI taxonomy): domain Eukaryota; kingdom Metazoa; phylum Chordata; class Aves; order Passeriformes; family Corvidae; genus Corvus; species Corvus brachyrhynchos. The sequence goes on along the minus strand of NW_008238447.1, from coordinate 2,436,866 downwards.
GTAGTTGGGACAAGTACTAATGCTCTGGAGCTGGAGCATGGAAAATATATACAATATAGTTATACATACATATAGTTATATATTAAAAATGTATTATTTATATATAATATATAAAAATTATATATAATATAATATAATGGAAAATAACAGTGTAAAGGGAAAAATGTCCCTGATAGTTTCAAGAGCCTTGGTGGGACAGATTACAATTGCAGTCTGTGTTTGTATACAGTCACGGTGTTAACACACATTCACGTGGTTGTTTTGTTTATTAAACATGTGATGAAAGCATTCAAATGTCTGGCTATAGCCTAGATTTATTGGCTAAGAATGTGCTGTGCATGAGCATTTTTATTTCTACTCTCAAATTAATTTGTCACTTTAGACATATTAAACTTTCACATTGATTGTTGGGCTGGTGCTTGTTCAGTTTTGGGAATTTTTTTTTGTTTTTTTGATGTTGCACTCTACATTCTGAAAGGCTTTAAAAATGCGTATTACTTTCAGGATGGATTTGTTTGCTTTCCATAAGTAATTCGTCAGGTACATTCTGTTGCATATTGTCTGCAGCTGTGGTCTGGTTTTGCCCTCTCTGAATATAAATCTCTTTGAAGTATGAGGCTTTATTCTATGCTTGCATGTACAATAAGGAACTAGTCCTTGACTAAGTTTCCTGTATCAGGTGTAGCATACAAATCAAAATACTACTTGGTTTCTTGGCCAAGAAAGGGATTTTCTAAGTTAAAACTGTGAGGCAGCTGATAGCTTATATGTGTTTGTAATGATATCAGGGTATGAGAGCAGTTATGTTATGTGGTATCTGTTCAGTGGTTATTTAAGGCTGGAGCCAGTATAATGTACCTTACTGTCTGTCCTCTTCAGCAATCCTCCTTGCTTTGCATGCTAAACCAGGTGTTTTCTTTGGGGAGCCAAATTTTTTTTTTTCCTTTGTTCATCTGGTTACCAAGTTTTTATATGTAAATGCTCCTTCTGCAGGGAAATTAATTTTGTCCTTGGGGAGTTAATGGTGTGTTTCTTAAAAATACACGTGTAGCAATGGCTGAGCAGACTGCCTGGGAAACAAGTAATGAGTCTTTTAATGCTTTGGCACCCGAGTGCTGCTTTCTGTGATTGCTGGCAAAATTCTTGATGGAAGGCAAAGTCAGTTCACCTGAGTTATAATGTTAACCTTGCTGTGATGTAGGGATAGAAGGGTTAGTTTTGAAATTTGGTTTGATTCCTGAAGTGCCATTAGGAATTAAATTTGTGATGGAGCATGAAAACTTTCTTGTTGGGAATAATAGATTTTTTTATTTGTTAATAAACTAGTTAGCTGGGAGTGCAGTTTCTATGCTCTGACATTAATATTGATTAACATATTATTTTTTAGTAAGTGGAGAGGAGAAAAGCCCCACAAGCATCAGTTTGTTCTCATAAAGGATTATATACTAGTTTCAAAACAATTCCAGTGCATTCCCTAAGTGCATATTCAGGATAGGATTTTATTGTAATCTTAAGTGTTCTATTTTATTATTACACTGATACCTGTGTTCCTATGGAAAAAAGAACATTAAGGCTGCCTTTGGGACATTTTGTCCAAGTTGTTGAATTTTATAGTTTTAATTGTCTACTAAATGGAGAGTTGTTTTTGTTTTTCGTTTTAATCAATGGTCATCTAGAGTATAACCTCAAAATGGTTGTACTAGGCAGACCAAAGAGAAGACCTGTGTGTGAATTTTAAGACCTTTAGGAAAGAATACAATAAAAATAGGGTATCTATGGGGTGTGTGGGTGTAGCTAAATGCTGCACCAGAGCATCCTGTGGTATTTCAATACTTTTATTCTGCAAATGTGTGTGGGTTTTTTTCTCTCCAGAATACTTTGTGATGGGAGATAAAGAATTTGTTCCATTTGTTTCTTTTGTTGAACAAAACTTGCTTTTCAGTGAAGCTACTAGTCATATTGCTGTTCCTTCCACCTCAAGAAATGGCGAATGCTTCCTGTGCAGAAGGAAATTTCAGTATCACTTTTCAGTATTGTTTGCCAGTTTGGCTCTCTGCTTTATCTGCACCATTTTTCCTGTGTTCCTCCTCCCCATTCTCTGAGCTTGAGTCCAGTTGAACCTCAGCTCTTTCAGACTATCCCCGTTCCTTGCTGTCCCTGAAGGAGCACACAGTTGGAGTAGGGGCACAAGGCTGGATCTCCATGGCCCGTGGAGTTCAGTGGTGTCAGGGCTGGCTGCTGTTTCAGCTTCTCTGCCTTTTGACTGCCTCTGGGCTGATGCTTTTTGAAACCACAGGGTAGGTCTCCAGCCCTTTCCTAAGAGGCAGCACCTAATCCAAGCCTGATCTTTGGCTGTGCTTCTCTTTCCTGTAAGAATCCATTTTCAATTAATGCAGCCCCTTTCAATTGCTGTCTTGTATGTCAGGCTCAGGCTATTGTGGGTTTTCTCAGCAGCCCTCTTCCATCTAATTTTGCCTGTCCTGAATAATTTTGTATCAATTGCAAGTTATTCCTGTTCTCTTCACTTGCTTTCTCAGAGAGCTTGTGAATAATCTTGAGTATAATGGGTCTGGTATTCTGCATATTTTACCCATACATACACAGGGCTCAGGTTTTGTTTCATTACTATGGGGCTTCTTTAAGAGATCTGAATGAAGGACTTTCAAAAAAAAAAAAAAAAAAGCAAACACGTTTTTACAGATAACCATATGGCTCTGATTAATATGATTCCACTACAGTAAATGTGCAAGGTGAGGCTTTCCCCTACAGAGTTGATACTAATTTTTTCACAGTACAGTGTATATATTAAAATGTCTATTAATTATGTTCTTCACTGAATACCTGATAATTATGTTCTCTTAATACCTGACCACCACCCAGTACAGAAGCTGAACCTGGAAAAGAGTGGAGCACTTAATAGCACACAGGATCACCCTTCGGTGTCTTCATTCTTCTGATACTAAAGTCAGCTTATATGCAAAGTGCAGCCATTATGTCATACTACTCATTTTTTTCCTTATTTCCTTAGAATAATTAAAGAAACACTAATTTAACCAGGTGGTTTTATTGCAGTTCACTTACCAGTTCTCTAAAATAAAACTTCTGTAGTGACATTGCTTTGAGACACTTTATAACTCTCTTGCCTATAAAGAAACACTTCAGCACTTCTAAGAGGAACTTGGTTTCTCCAATGAGAAAAATGTGGCTGGCTATTTTACTGTGGTTTTGCCTGTCTTGAGTGCTCTTTCTGCCTCTGCAGATCAAACCTCTTAAGATTCTGAGAGTATTTTCTCTGTTTGGAGCAAGCCTCTGTTCGATTTTTGTGCCATGTGCCAGAGGCAATTTTTCTTGGCCTACCGAATTGCAGCTTTACATTTTTGCTTTCCGTACTTGGACCAGGTACCACTTTTTGAAAGGTCTTTTCTTTGTCGGTTTTATTTAGTGGCTTTTATGTTCTAAAGATTACAGCTGGATAAGAGTTGGCTGCTGTGTTTACCCAGCAGCTCCTCTGCCTTCCCCCCAGCTCCCTGCTTTCTTACTGCCAGCTGAAAAAGAAAACTCTTGACTTTCTGGTAGATGGCAGCATTTACTGCCTGTTCTCCTGCCCGTTCCAGTGATTGCTGGAGGAGCTGGATTCACTTAATACGTGGGCAAGCATGTTAAAGCCAAGAGAGAAGAGGGAGGGAGATTTTTGTCAGCTTTCTCCCAGACTTGGAGCAAGCACTGCCAAGGGCACAGTACCTTTTTGGAAGAATTAACGTGGCTTATGCTGAGCAGCTTGGCTCAGGAGTGGTTTTTCTTTTCTTTTTCAGATCCTGGTTGTGTGGAATTTCTCAGAGGAAATTGAATAGCTCAACCTCTGAGTAAGAGGTGATGCTTCTCTGTTGCACAAGTCTAAATACTGGATGCAGCATGCACATACTGTAAATACAGTGTATATAAATAGCATGTGTTAAAGATTAAACTGAAGCGAGGCTTTGAATTGAACATAAAGACTAGGATTATTCTAGCAAGAAGTCTGTCATTAATATTGCCTTGCTTTATTAGCAGAGATTATACAGTCTGTTTAAACCAGGTAGTATATTTAGCCCTTTTTCAAGCTCTCAGTATTCCTTCCTCTTTGCAAACTTCCTGCAAGAACACAGTTGATGTCCAGTCTAAGGTTTTACTTTGGCATAAGCTTGGAAGTGGACTGAGAGGACAAAAAAGTGATGTAGGAGTTGGATGTGGAATAAAATTTAATGGGACACAAATGAGGATGGCATGGGAAAATTAGGTATGTCAAGGGTAAAAAGAATTGCAGTGGTTGGTGTTTTCATCCTTTCTGTGAAAGACATGCATTCTTGTCTTCATTGGGTAACTGTGCTTTCAACCAGTTAGTGTATAAATATCTAAAGGGGAGGGAAGTGTCAAAATATTTTTAAATGTTGCTTTTTTTGTCCTTGGAATGATTGAATGTAGGAGAGGGAATGGAAATAGTTCGTTGCATTATGGAAGTGTTGACTTTTGTGTCCAAACCAATTCAAGGAACATATTGAAAATGCAGTTAAAATCTGTTTATCATGTTATTCCTGTTAACAAAAACATTTGGATATTTTTTGCCAATCATATCAGACACTTTAAAATCATCAGAGTATAGATGGAAAATCTCCTAAAGAATATGTAGTTCACTGACTGATAAAAACATTAGCCTTTATGGAAGAACTTTAAAATACCTGTGCTGTGAATGTTAAATAATGTGGCACTTTACTAATGAAATCTCCAACTCACTGCATTTTTGGGCTGTAAATCTGCTGGAATTGACCAAATCCCTTATGTGTCTTGAAGGCACAGGTCACTGGTGGGTTACAAGCATATCAGTGTGACTAAATCAAATCATTGATTCAGAAGAAGAAAGAGTGACTTTTATAATGATAAAGGATTTCAAAGGTAGAGTAATTCTGTTATTGCTAGGAACAGAAATTTGTGACTGTTTAATCCATTCTTGCCCTCTTTCCTTCTCCGTCCTTTCTGTCCCAGCCCTGAGTAGAGAAAGAGGAAAGCCCAGAGGAAAGAAAGACATATTTTTCTCCAGGAAACTTACTATTTTTATTTTCCACACTCTGAAGGCAAATTCTGTTTGTATAAAAATTCATGTAAGGGATTTATGGGGATAAACCATAGCAGTCCTTTTTCAGCATCTTTGAAACCTTAGATGGAGTCTAAAACAAACAAGTGTGAGAATGTTTGGGGTTTTTTTTTTCTGAATAAATTTACCTTGTGTCTCTTTTACTATTTAAAAGGCTTTCACTTAGGGTAAGACCCATTTCTGTGGCAACCTTCCTGCTCTTGCTGTTCAAGCCAGGAAGAACATTTGAGGCTCATTTTAGTAAATTTAGGCTGTCTAACATAATGAGCTTCATTTTTTTGGGACAAGCTAAATATTTGGATGGGATTTAGTTTTTATTTGGTGGGGGTATTGTAATTTTTTCAAGTTGCATATGTATATTAACTTACACTGCAGATCAAGTTACTTCTTTCACATACTTCTGTGAATAAGTTATGTATGTTCCACATTAAAATATTAATGCAAGATACATTTGACTCCTTGGCACAAGAATAAGATTTTCCAGGTGAAGTGACTTGAGGTTGCAAAAACCATGCCAAGTACTGCAGTGCCAAAGAGGACTGGTTTATGTGTAATTATTCTCAGATGTACTTCATACAATTAATAATTACATTGTACTTACCATCATGAATAAAACCTGTTTTTCCAACTGTTTAGGTTATGCATATCTGAATCATTTAAATATGGGTTGTTCTGGGCTACTGGGAAGAATTCTGGGGAAGAAGTTGGCATCTAAGTAGAATTTCTTAATGGCTTCAAGACTGAAGAGGAATTGGGGAAGGATTTTTAGAATGGACCTGTTGCCACATTAACCTGTGTGCATCCTAACAGGCATAAATTTTCTGTACATAGTTCAAAAGCAGAAAGCTGCTGTGAGAGGGTACCAGTGTAGTAGTCAGTTTGTCTTTCTAAAGTTGCTTCCAAACTTTAAAACTTGGATGAAATATTTGAGGGTTAATGCTACTTTTGAGTTAATAAAGTCAAAAGCTTTGGAGAAAATGCATGTTACAGGCAAGCATGAATGCTGACACTTCATATTTGAGTATCTCTTACTAAGGCTTAAAAAAGCAGAAATGCTAGATCTTGTCTTTAAAATAAAAATGTAGGGTTTAAAATTCATATCCAGAAGGAATAAATTTGATAGTCATCAAAGGTAACTTCTGTCTTGACACTCAACAGGAAATTCAAATGCCTGTCAGTCAACTTGCACAAGTAATTTCTCAAGCATACAAAAATCTGAAGCAGTTTGTCTGAAGAGATTAAAAAGAAAAGGAAAAAAGTAATATGCCACAATGTAAAACTAAAGAATCCAAATACTCCTGTATGAAAGAAAAACAAGTCAGCTTGACATGCTTTAGTGCATTCTTTAGTACATTTAGGACATTCTTTATCATGTTTGAAGTGTGAAGTGATGGTGTAATTTTGACTGATCATACAGTAATGGCATTGAACTATCTGTATGTGTGCAATTCAGATACTGGTATTTCTAACAAGCTTTTGATTGCATTGTTTTATCTGAATGTGCTCTTTGGGTAATTTTTATTTACATGAGTTGGCAGTGGAATACTAGGTTATTGCTTATGGAGATTGATTTTTACCTCCCATTATAAAACTTAAAGGAAATAACAGTTCTAAAATCTGGGAGCAGGTAAGTAAAGGATTTCTCTGAATATTAACCTATAGCAAGCTATTGAAAAAAAAAACCCAACCAAACAAAACCAGCCAAGAAAATAAACCAACAAAAAACCACCACAAACAAACCCTGCAACTCCTGCGTTTAACAGAAACTCTTTAGTAATGCACTGAGTAATACTAACCAGAACAAAAACTTGCTTTCAGAATATGGTAGTATTTTGCCTTGAATACATTTACTAGGAACAGTTGTATTAAAACTTGCAGTGGAATTTTTTTCAATGCTGCTTGTAGATTATTTTGATGTTTTGATGCAATAAGAACACTGGGAGCATCTTATCAAGGCTAATTTAATCTTAAAAAAATAACACAAGTCTGAACACACCTTGCTTCAGAGAGAGGGATCAGGGTTTTAGAGTATTAGCACGTGCATTGAAACTTAGTTTTTGATAAGCACGTTTTCTTTGTGTATCAAACTTCCAGTTCTCTAAACAAGTGACTGAATTCCTCTGGATTTTTTTGAGTGAGGAGTGTTTGAGTGTGGAGTTTTGAATATGGGTTGTGTTTTGTTTGTTTGCTTTTCACATGTTAATGAATTATTTAAAATAGGGGAAAGATGTCATTGAATCTTCAAGCACTGCTGTGCTATCCTGTATATCCCAGCAGGTCCTGATGGACTCTGGTGTGACTTCCTGGGAGCTGGAAGCTGCAAGTCTATGCCTCAGGAGCTGCCCTGGTGTAGGTGGACAAATAAAAAATCCATTAATACTCAACTAATAATCCTCAGTTAATAGTAGGGGGTTATTTCGTACTGCTGTCTCATTAACCCATGCAAGTACAAGATTTGGCAGATGTCAACACCTGTAAGACACCCTTTGCTAAGGAAATACAACAAAACCTTATTTTTCTCTAGTGGCAGGATGTTGCCAACCTATTTCAGCTCTGCTGGCATCGCTGTGCAATTGAGAGCATAATGATTCATTTTGGTAATACCATAATATCTCAGCATTATAGTCTCAGCAGCTAAGGATTTACCAAGAAAGAGTATTAATCCATAATTAATGCTCTTTCATCATTTTGCTACAATACTACATGTTTATATACAGAGTAAATTAGACTATTGTTTCAAGGGTTTGAGGGTATAATTTGGTATGTTTGAAGTGCAGCATAGGGTATTGCATGGGGATCTGTAGGTCTACGTAAAGCACTTAAAGCACTTAAGACAACAGAGATTTTTTAGATGGAGGAATTCATGTGATGAAAATGTTAAACTTTTGTTTGTCTGGAGATGGTTTCTCGAGTATTTTGTAGCTGCACGTGATGTAAAGATGGTCCAGGAGGGGTTGCTCTGTGCATGGGTGAGTTCTGAGGTCAAACAAACATGGTGACTTCTGTCTACAAAATCATTTACTATAAAACTGCACATCGCACTTACAGACTTCTTTGTGTTTAATGCACTGTAGTGGACAGAGCTGCTGTTGTGCAGAGAAACTTGTAGACAGGTAGGAATAAACACATTTACAGTTTTTGTCCATTTATGCTGTTTGCACCCTCATGGTGTACCTGAATTTGCACTGTACAAGCTTCTGTTTTTCAAACACTGTATTACCGTAAATAATTCGGTCTTTTTACGTAATTTTCTTCATAAAACCAGTTTGTCATATTTTCTTATTTTATTTGAAGTTATGCAATTTTTTAGGGTGTTTTTTTTGAGTTTCAAGCAGTTTGCTTTGAAATCTTGGGTCACAAATGGCTTAAAAGGTGCAAAATCAGCAGCAGTTTAGAAACACAAGCAAATTTTGATTCGTTCTTCTCCTCAGCAGAGGATTAAAGTAATTACGTTCTCATGTAATCACCAGTGAAAAATAAAGCATTTGATCTTTCTTCTATTTTTCTGGTTTTCAAGTAGGATGTCAAAACAATTTTTAAAAAAAATTTTTGCTTTTAATACTGCTTTGCGACTATTTGTATTTCAGTGTGTGTGTATATTTCTTAGTAATACCTTAGCCTTAAGAAAAACCCATCAGAGGCTGCTTGAAAGAAAAGTAAAGCTGTGAATGAATTGCCTCTGGCTTGCATTGAAGGCACACATATTGGCTACCTTGTTCATTAATTTTTTCTTTTCTTTTTGGACTAATTGGGTTTTTGTAGTTTGGTTTCAGCATGTAAGATACCATACACTTTACCGCTCAAATTTCCCGTGATTTTTCTTCTTTTAAGTGCTTTGGATCATAATGAGTCTCTCACTTATAGGAATTCAAATCCCCAGGGTTTACTTTTCTGTTCTTAAAGATGCTGTAAAAGCACATGAGTGCATGTTATGTGAATACATCTTCATTTTAAAGATGGGTATTCTAAGAAAATGTAATCAGCTTGCAAAATATTCTTGGTGTATGCTATCTTAACTAAAATTTGACTGCAGGATTCAAAGCTGAAGAGATTTTTGTTAGTCATGTAAATCCAATTAAACTGTTGATTTTTCTTGTGGTTTTGGTTTGTTTATTTCCTGTGAATCATGTTTGAATGGTATCCTGAGAATAAATTGTGTACTTTTTGAAGGACATGAAATACTGGAGTGATAATGAAACCTTATCCCTGGGCTGTTGTCCTGAAAGCAAAAGTCAATTAAAAAAGCATTGAAAGTGTTGCTCCCTCTAGTTTTTATTGATGTATGTAGGCTTTTTCCTATTGAGAAATACAAAGCTCATTATATCAGTTGAATCAGTTTTAACAAAAGAGAAAGCCCGAATATGATGATTTTCATCTGTGCTGGTTTTATTTTTACTGTCACTGTGATTAGATTTGCTTTCAGCAGCTTTAGGAGGCTGGTGTCTGATGTGGAGTTCTTGGGCAGGGCAACGCTGAGCTGCTGGCAGCTTGGACAGAAGGAAAGCCTGTGCTGTTAGGGGCTAATCCACTGTGCTGGATCCGGTGATTCAGCTGACAACAGAATTAAACAGCTACGCTCTGGCTGGTGAATTTTGTTGTCCAAGTATAATAAATAGTATCCCTCTTTCAGGCATCTGTCTCTGAAACCCCCCTAACGAGGACTCGTATCAAGTATCTGATGGAAATTTATAATTTGCTGAGAATTTTAATTATCCTGTTCACTGGCTTCATAATCTGTCAATGTCTGTAGCTTGAGAATTACTCTACTCTCCCTTCCACAATCCATGCTGCATCAATTTCATAGGGAAATAGGGAGCAGCAGTGGGTAATCTCTGGCCTGCTGGAGGGAGATGTTCACATATGGCAAGCTTGTGTAATCTGAAGTGGAAGCCAACTCTGTGCCACAAGTGGGTGGATCATGCCCTACCTTGTTGAGAAAGTGAAGAAGCCAGGGGAATAGAAAAAACCGTTTGAAGGTATTTTTAAGTTTGAAACCCAACCCCCTCTAGTTTCTAATGGATGCTATATCATCATTCCTACTGGGCTTCACTTTAGCTGAGAAAGGTGGCCAAATGTAGGAGAAATTATCTCAGTTTGATACATGCTGTCTTCACGGTTTCTTGAACAGTGTATTCGCTGGGTTTTGCAGCATTTGCCACAAGATTGCCAGAGGTGAGGCTTTGTTTGGGGTTTTTTCTGGAGAACCTACCCGAGAATTCCTGGCCAACAGCTGTCTGGTTCAGTGACTTCTAGAGTCAGAGCTCATATCGTTGTATTTAACTGCTCCTGATGGGTTTCTGTATTCATCCCTGACCCCACACCAATTCTCCATGAGTTGTTTTAAAAGCTAGCCAAAGCTCTGTGTTGTTTCATATGTGCGCACAAAACTTTCTGTGAATTCTCTGAGATGACCAGCCTGCGAAGTGGTATCTATTAAAATACTAAGGTTTTATTCCATAGTAGAAATGATCATCTCAAAGCCCACTGTTGAATATTATAGAATCATGGAATGCTTTGGGCTGGAAGGGGCTTTAAAGATAACCTTGTTCCAACCTCCCCACCATGGGCAGGGACACCTTCCACAAGACCAGCTTGTTCAAAGCCATCCAGCCTGGCCTTGAACACTTCCAGGGATGGGATGTCCAAAACTTCTCTGGGCAAACTTGTTCCAGTGTCTCACCACCCTATAGTAAAGAATTTTTTTTCAGTATCTATTGTAACTCTACACTCTTCCAGCTGGAAGCCATTCCCCCTTGCCCTGTCACTACATGCTCCTGTGTAAATACAGAGGTTTCTTTCATTAGTATCATGTTACATTGCTGCTATTAAATATCACTTGCTGTTCTACTGCTTGTGTTCCTAATCTTGTCTAAGTCCTCTGTAATGCTTCACCTGGGCCCTTGTTGTCATCCTGAGTGGCATCCTTGGTCCTGAGAATAGTGGTGGAGTTCAGCTTCTGTATTCCCTCTCTCTTTGAAATCGGGGGGAAGAGTTTGTGAGCTCAAGCTCTTGCAGGTTTATTAATTTGTATCCTTTCACTCTTGTGAACCCCTTGGCGTCTCTTAACCTCGGGCACCTTAGTTCCTTTCAGCAGCTTTGATGAGTGACCTTATAGGATGCTTTCGGGAAAACCAGATTCTCTCTGAGCTGAGAGTCCGGTTAGATTTTTTTTTTTTTGGTGGTTTTGTTCATTTATTTGTTCACTTGTTTGGTTTATGTTTATTTTTTTGTTGTTGTTAGTTTGTTTTACCTGATAGTTCTCTGAGCTATGGCATTCATTTTGAAAAGCTGTTGTGAATGTTTTTATTTGTTTTTTTAAGGGTTTTTTTTTTGGTTGAAAAGCTTTCTGATTCTGAAGTTTGAAAGATGAGCTGTATTAGGTTTGAGATATAGGCCTGTCTCCCATTTTTACCCTCTACACATTTGCAAGTGATTCCTCAGAGCCTGCAATGCATTTATTTTTTGACTTGTGAGTTTTCATTGAACTTTGTATTCCTTTTTCCATTTGAGCACTTTTACAATTTTTGTTTCAGTAAACTTCTCTTACTTTGCTATTTAGTGATGCTGATCTATATTTTGTTTTAATCAGTTTGAGTGGTATTCACATTTCCCTTGCAATATATTACATTTTCTCTAATGCAGAAGAGTTTTTTCTCCACTCTTTCACTGCAAGTATTTCGTCAACTTAATTTTTGCATATTGAGAGACTTTGGAGATGAGGCAGAAATCTTGTGCTTGTTCAGAGTAATTCAGCCAGTGCTCGTGGTTGTAATTCTGCACTGACTACACAGTCAGCAAGTTGTCAGAATAGCATGTTCTTCTAAGTAGTTAATTTTAAATTCATTATATTTGTTTTTATAAACTGATAATTCTACAAAAGGATATTTTTACTACAATTCCTGCCATTAATAGAAAGAAGCAGCTTAATGAGCACACATGTAGCTGCAATTCAGAATGAGTTTAAGAATGTTGCAAAGCACTTTGGCTGACTGGAAAGTTACTTTGAGAGGAGAACTGAGATATTTTCCAGATGGTATTGCAGCAGTTTTAACTCTGGCTTTATCAGTTAATAAAAGGGATTTGTGCTTTGTGACAGTTATTGAATAAGGATTCGAAAATGTCTATAGGTCCTGCAGCACAAAGGAGCTGCTGAGTTCCAGTGTTTCTTACACATAAACTTGTATTTGGTGGGTTGTTTCACTTCTGTGTTGCATCAAAAACTGAAAAATATTTTTTATGCTGCTTCTGTTGATGCCAGATGGAGTTGAAGGATGTGTTCTCCACTGACCAGGTCAGTGGTGATGTTGCCCTAAAAAATTTTCTTTGACTTGTACAATTCTTGCAGTATAAAGATTTTGTAGAAAAATTAATTGCATTGGACATTAAGAAGGAGTATTCAGATTGGATTCCTGAGGTCGTCAGTCTTGCAGCAGAAGTAAACTTACTCATATATGGAATCATTTGTTAGATTTCTTTTAATGGCAATTCTGGGAATAAACATAAAATAAAAAGGAGTGTCACTAACAGGTTGAATTTTAGAAACAGTAAAAATTTTACCTTAGCAAGTACTGTTCTTTTGTCAGGCACTGTTGTTCTCTTGCTCATATTGAATGTGTTTCTAAATTTAATGACCGTTTTTAAAAGGCAAGCAAATTTATTAAGAGACTAGTGGGTGAAGGGGAATTCTCTCTACTCTGAGGATAGGCAGAGGGTTGGCTGTGTAGTTAGAGCTTGTCTTTGGGATAGGCACATCTGTAGCTTGTATTTATTGAAAGGTGCTGCTTGCTTCAGACCTGGTCTTAGTCTCAGACACCCTGTAATATAAATATATACATTTAAACTTGGGAAACAGCACTAACAATGTGGGCAGCAGTGGCAGTTTTATGTTTTCTGGCATGTTGTCCGACACAATTTTCCAGATGAATCATTATGGTCACATATTAAAGACCAACACGCAGCCTGCTTTTATAAGCTGTGAACAGCAGATATAAACCTTATTTTTCCGTTTTACTTATTCAAGAGCGTGAGCACAAACTATTGTAACTTGAGCACGAGCCTATATGTAGAAAGGAAATGACAATAGAAATGGGAATGCTCAAAGAGTCGACAATTCAATTTAATTGTGGCCTTTTGAAGAGTGAAAGACTGTAAAGAGTCAGACTTGTCAGAGATTGCCATAGTTTAAGGAATAAAATCCAGGGCACTTACCAGCTGATGTACTAAATGTACATGTACTTTGTGGGTCCTTTGGTTCTGTTTGCCCCATGAGAAAGATTCAACATCTATTTCATTTGCTCTCAGTGTTGAAGATAGTAGGACATGGATTAACAGGGAAAATACAGGAGAAGAAAGTTAAAGAAGGCAAAATTAACATGGGATGGAAAGAAAAGCTGTAAACCAGGACAGTATTTTCAAGTAAGGTGCAAAAATAATTAGAAAATAACAAAAAAGAGAGAATATATGTTGCACAACAGAAACACTGAAAAAACATAGCACGGTCAAAACTATGAATAGAAACAAGAATGTAAATTACACTAGAGAAATAAGAGAAAAATTACTCATCTTTTGAACTTTACATATGTAATTTTTCCCCTGTGGTTGTCTAGACACAGATATATCCTTTTTCTTTGTTTTGTTTGAAAAAATGTTCTTTCCACTTGAATAGGTCAGCTGATAGATAAGACATAATAAGATAATGGCAGACAGATTTTAAATTGCTACCCATTTCTGGAGAATGTAGCTTTACAGAGAAATGGAAGAATTCTTATGTATCTGTGATGTAGTGTTTGAGAGAGACATCTTGAGGTATTACTTCTGGTAACTAAATCCAGGAAAGCTGCTTGTGTCATCATGCCAAGGCTGAGAAGAGAGCTGAAAAGAGCTCATGTGTAAGAGACATCATTGTGGAATTCTTTCTAGGATGCCAGAAAGTCTTGTGCAACTCAGGTGTATATAATTTACTGAAGAATTTATCATGTTAAGTTAAAAACATCAATTACATAAATCAAGGCTCTTAATAAAATCCTTAAAAAGCCTAGTTATAACCCTAAAAGTGCATCATATTTCATTCTGAAAGAGTGGCAAGTTTGATATTGAGACTGAAAATTAACTTAAATATACTGCTGAACACCCATGTTATTAAAATGAGCTGCTCTGCTGTCAGAGCAGGTGATCAGGGCTGTTCACGTGTGAATTGTTGTGAAGAAGGTGTTGGTAAGAAAGATGTTATAAAGTATTTACCACCTGATTTCTTGTTAAATACATTAAAAGGAGAAAACCCACTACCACCACTTCAGTCATTAGACATTTTCTAACTTAGCTTCTAACTGTCTGCAGAGAGTTTGCTGAAATTAGTTTGTATTCCTGCAACACTCTCTGAGGCTGATTGTCTTTGTAACACAGTGGTCTGGCATGGTTTTAGTGTCTTGTGTGGCAACAAAACTTTGGTTTGGATATATCAGTATAGAAACTCGAGAAAAATGTTTCAGCTTCCAGGGCTGTTTGATTTTAATCCCAGCTCTGTTGTGGTCAGAAGAACTATTTTCTAGAAGTCCTGTGTACAGGCTACATTTCCCTACTTATGTATTAATTCAATTATTTTTTTCTTTCAAGACATGTTTATTACATGGCAAATCAGCAAATTTATACTCACTGTAAAACTACCTTATCAAGTAGAACAGATCTTGAAACTCAAATTTATGTCACTGTAAAGGAACCCTTTCAAGGTCAGCAAGAGACTGCTTTGCAAGTGTTTTGCATTAGTTGTGGAATCAAAGCATTTTGGCTTTATGTGCTGCTCATAACCCCCTTGCGTTTTGTTATTGTGGCTACAATTTGTAGGTCATTAAAACAATAAAATACAGATTCATCAACAGAAAAACCAGGACTGTCCTAAAATTTCCTTACGCTTCTGTAAAGTTGGGCACTTGTCCAAGAAGTGCAGAGGGGGTTTCTTTCCATGAAAATTTGTCTTTTGGGGAAGAATATGCCCACAGAAATTTAACTTCAGAGCAGATTTTATGAACTTGTGAACTGTTGTCTAGCTCAAAGGAAATTCTCATAAGTTGTGCTCAGCTTGGTGGGAGTTTGGGAAGCAAAGGGGAATGAACTTGAAACAAGAGAACAGTGTTTACTTCAATTTTAATGGGTTTTATTAGTGGCTTCTTTATGCCCTTCATCTTCTATATGTGGAAACTGCAAACTCCTGATTAGGTACCTATGGATTTGTACAAGTCAATGGCATTTATTTCTTTATTTTGTTTTTAGAATGAAGCTAGAGCAAGCCTGTCTGGACATTTCTCACTCAAGAGGCAACTCTTATGTTCATGACACCTTGCATTTTAAAAATATGCTTTGATTCACCAGTCTGAATCTACATGGAAGTTCAGAGAGCAGTAACAAAGCAAATGATGAAAAGTTAGATGATGAAAGAATAAAAGCTTAGGTAAAAACGTGAAATACGATTTAATACTTCTTTCACTTGTTTCTTTAAAGTGCTCGCTAGCTGGCAAAGAAACAGTGGAATTCTTATCAAGAAGATGAATTTTCATCACTTGATGGTAGACTGCAGAATTCATCTGAATTTTGCAATGTGGATATATGTTGTAGCAAGGATGCTTTTTGTATGTATCGGTGTGAGAACATTAACTACCAAGGTATTATGTGATTAAAAATCAAGTGAATGCAGTTAATATGACATGATTATAAATAAACTACTTCTTATAGTGATGTAGTATTGTTTCTGGAATATGGAATGGGATGTTTCGGTGTGTTCATGAAATCAGGTTCAGCTGTGGCACAGCTCTGTTGTGCACCGTGACTTCTGGGTTTATGCCTGGAAGGAATTGCTGAAGTGAAAAGACTTCCTCTCATTTTGTGCGAAAAAAAAGGGCAAGGATTTATGTTAAAATAATTACCTTAATAAAGAGGATTTTTAAAGCATAGGAGTGCAGAGTGTAGGTCTTAGACTTCACAACTCTGTGTCTGAAATTGCAGATTCTCGTAGTAAATACGAGCATTTTTGCATAGATTGGAAAACCCAGTTTTTAAGTTACTTGTGGACATTAGTGAAACTTAAGAATAATGTCCTGCTTCTCTACCAACCGCTGTATTAACCAATATCCCCCATACTGGAAATAGAGGACTTGATATTAGAGTTTATTCCAAGTCTTTTTCTTACGCTCAGGTGTGGCACAGACCAGGAGGTGGGCTGTGCTTCTTTTTTATATAAGCATTCTTTAAAATACATCATTTATAAAGTAGCCTGCCTGGCTCTGCTTTCAGCTTGAATGATAAGCAGGAAAGCATTTTAAAAAACCAGAAGTGCCTGGGGCGCAGCTTTTTTCTTCTCACAAGAGGGAGAAAACTTAGTGTATTCATTTGAAAAAATGAATATACAATAAATATGGAAACAGGACTGTGAGACAGAGAAAACCAAAACACAGAAGACTTCTGTACCACTTGTCTGTGGGTGTATTAAAAGATGTTAATCTCCTGAGGGGAAAAGGTTTGAATATCTGGCTCACAGGATTTTTGCATGTGAATAACCTGACATCTGATATCCAAATAAATTGTTTCATTAAGAAGCTAAATGGTTTCTTTATGTATAAAGAGACTTTAAGTGGAGGTAAACATCTCTGGAACATAAATCAATTGCTAGACAGTTCTCAAGCCTTTCTTCTTGCCTCCCCCACCCTAAAAAAAAAAAATAAAAATTAATTAAAAAAAAATCCCTTGCCCAGAAATCAGCAGGTAGGATAATTCTTCAATCAATATGGAGACAATTCAGCAGATCTATTGTCTTTGTCTGATTTATGAATTGTGCTGCTGAGAGTTCAAATCATATCCTATCCAGGAAAGGTTTTCAATCTATTGCAGTGGCATCGTGTAATTACAGTGAAGCACATGATAATAGTGTTTAAGCCTCAGGATGCCCTGCAGGGAAGTAGTGCAAATAATTATCTGTGCATCAGCCCAGATTTAAAACAAAAAAAGAGAGAAAAAATCAATGCTGCTTGGTGGCTGAGTTTTGCGTATTCCAATTAATGATTTTAGATTTGACTTAAAGTTCTGAAATTGTTTGGAAGTAGGCCATCTCCTGCTGAGATGAAGCATCAGGCCATTTTAAATTAGACACTGAGCATGCTCTCTCAGGTCCCACTGTTTGAGATTTTGCAGTGTGTGTCTCGGTTCCCTGTTAGAAGAGCTGTCACTCAAGTGGAGTGGAGGAGAGCACAGCGTGCCCTTTTGTCATCCTTCTATCAGTGCACATATGATTCCTCTTGGAACTGGCAACTGGAGATGTGAGACAAGCCTGGCTGTTAGATCGCCAGTGTTTTTGGTGAGTTGGTATTCATCTCTTTCCTTTCTGATGCCTTTAGATATCTCAGATAAAACTCAGCTTCACACTTGTCTCTCTTCTCTAATAATGGTATCTGTTTGAAATGTCTCTGCTGTCCTTCACTTCAGTAAAATAATTCTGGTACGTGTGTATTAATTTCTTTACTGGGGAAGAATTGCTTTTTTAACAGGAATGCTGGGCTGGGCAGACAAATGGGCATATATCTTTTTTTCTTCTAACTATTCTAAATATAGCAACAGTTCTTCAACGATCGCTTCTCAGTCATTTTTCATTATGTTCTTTTAAACCAATTTTGGCTTAAGACCTGGATTATTTAGTGTATCTCATATTTTAGAGGGAGCTTGGGTAGTCTTGCAAAAGAGAATTGTATTTAAGACAATGCTGAAGGATATTTACAGTACTTGGTTTCCAGACAAATTGCTGAACAGGGTAAGTTAGGTGTTGTCATGTTAGTTTTACTGCTGTGTATGTATTTCCTTCTTTAACCGACTAAGGAATAGGAGAAGGTATTTCCTAGTTCTTTGTTATGACTGAGATTGGACACCTTGGTAAGATACAGTAGGAATTTCTGAGTAAATTTATAGTCCTTGTAGTAGTTAAGGTGAATGCTTGATACAGCTTAACATTTAATTAACTTCTAATTAACTGTGGGAAGGCAGGATTTATGATTCAAAGTATTATCAATGCTTAGTTCTTGCACTTGATTTAAAATCCTGTTTTCCTCCAAGAGCATCTGCAAGATACAACTTTTAAATTCTTTAATGCAAGGCATTTAACTTGTAGCAAAAAATCAGTTGACAATATATTTTTAAAACCTCTAAACTGGGGTTGTAAAAAGCAGGGAGCAAATTGATAAACTGACACCACCCACTTCCATTCCCAAAAAAAAGTTCACTTACCTGTGGGTGAATAAAGGTGATTTAATATCATGACTGAACTTCATGTGTATTTTAAGGTGTCGGTGCGACGCTGCTCATCACTGGATTGAGATTGGAGCTCTTAAAAGTAATGCATTCACAAATGTTTTGGGGTTGGGAGGGGAGCTTGTTTTTACAAGTGCATAGCCTTT
The DNA here is from genome assembly GCF_000691975.1 of Corvus brachyrhynchos. Lineage (NCBI taxonomy): Eukaryota > Metazoa > Chordata > Aves > Passeriformes > Corvidae > Corvus > Corvus brachyrhynchos. Next base: position 2,418,308 of record NW_008238447.1, on the reverse strand, counting down.
ATCCTGTTGTGATTGTGGATATAAACCTTAGTCTTTCGGATAAAAGATTTGAATTACAATGGGAAAAGCTGCTTGTCACTGAATTTGCTGAGTCCGACAAAAGAGATTTCTTGCCAAACATAACCCCTGTTAGGATTCCAGCTGACCTGATTTATAGGAGTAGAATCAATAAGCCCATGAGCTTCATCATGGCTCTGACACTCCTGGTTGGAGGAGGGACAGGATGGAGGGTGGTGTGTGTGAATCTTGAGTACCTGTACATGAGTTTGCTTGACCCCCTAATGCAGGGTTTCCAGGGAAAATGATGTAAATGGGTGCAGGAGTTAAGATTTTTGTTGAAGCCTGAGGATAATGCATTTAATTGAGGCCTTGTGGTGGCAAAGGGCTGTCATATCCCATCAGAAAAGCTGTGCTTTGGCTGCCAGAACGGGATTCTAGATTGCTGCTCTGACACATGATGAAAGAGAGGCAGCCAGGGGTAACTGCAGACCTGTGTTGTGCAAAATAAATCACTGTACTGCCTTGCTACCTTCAAAGCATGTTATTTCTAACACTGAGTTTTCATTCATAACTGGAACATGTTGTTTCATAATGGTGGTGCCTTCAGGTGCCATGAGCTGCGTCTCACAGAGATCTGGAAAATACTGTGAAGTTATACAGATTTACCATAGGCGAATTTCTGGATAAACAGCAGTCCTAGAGAACTTCAAACCTCTCAGGAAGTTGTATTTCACAGTTTTTGTAAAGGAACAGTTTTTAGTCTAAAGGAAAGCAGGAGTTTGCAAGTGTTCAACATCTCAAGCTATTTTTATAACCTTGATCGTGTCTATTTTACTCTTCAGGATAATGTTTATTCTTTCCTTTGAAATAAGTGCTGACTCGGGTTAGTTTGCCAAAAAGCTAAATTCTTCCATTATCATTACAAAGGTCAACTGAATTTTTTAGGTAAGGTACTGTCTCCTCTGCAGAGCTTCTCTTGTCTATACCCATTGTATTGAACACGCAGGTCCACCTTGGGTCATGGATAGCTTGTGGAAAAAAATCTGCCTTGTGTTTATGATCTTAATGGTGCTTGTGCATAAAGAGGTTATTTTAAGAACTCAGAAAACTTGACAACAATATACTGCCTTTTGTTTTGCTGCAGTTTTACTCTGTGCTAGTTTTGTTGATTTCTTTACATTTCTAGATGTGTGTGTGCATATATATATATACACACACACACAGAGAACATGCAGAGAGGGAGGATGAATGTGTGTAAGGGCTGCTGGCTGAACAAGATTATTCAAAATGCATTTAAATTACTCTGAATTGAGAACTGAAATTTAATAAAATTATGCTTTTCCATGTTAAAGAATGTTATGATTCAGTCATTTTAGACATGCCAGCCGTTATTAGGATTTTCTTCTATTTTATTGTAGATCAGTATATTGTAACTCACAATAAAATACCAGAGTGGAAGATCTATGTTCCTAGGACTCCACTATGTCGATTTTCTGATTTTTAGAAACTGGAGGTCTCTGGAAGGATCTTTGAGGAACTCGCTCATGTGACTGGAAATATGAGGCATGTAATTCAACCTGTTGAGTTATTTTTCAAGAGGATGAAAAAATTAATTTTGTTTTTCACATGAATAAAAAGCTACTGACTTGTGTGGCTCTTTTTGGCCAGGAGAGCAGTGAGAATGTGGTGGCGGTGGCTTTAGTCATTTTGAGGGAGCACCACTGCTGAAATAATGTTTAAATAAACTTCTTGCTTGAATTTCATAAATATAATTGTTTGTACAGGGGGGAAAAAAAGTCAGTTAAGGATGTGGGGTGAAGGGGAACCTTTCTATATGTATCACCTTAGCTGCCTTCCAACTTTTTTGAATTATTAAAATCTTTTTGGACAGTGAAGGCTCAGTCTTTTCCATTCACATTGTGTTCTAAATGAAGGATTTTACTACTGCTGACAATTGCACATACTCAGTTGGTATGCCAGATGGAGAGCCTGTGACAATTTTAGGCTGAAGGTTGTGTCTAAAAACCTTGTCAGCATTCTGCATCAGATCTTGACCTATTTTAGACAGTTTGCTACAATCTGATACTGCCATTTATTAGTTTTTTTTTTTTTTAATAGAGTGGAGGAAGGACTGGAGCTATGTTTCACAAGCATGAGCTAAATTTACTTTTCCAAATGAAAAAGAAAATGCACACCAGTACTCATTTAAAATAATTGGCTCAAATGTCAGCATTGAGTGTGAGATTTTATGGAAAAGTAAAGAAGGCATTGTTAGTTCTGTCTGTATGTGTCTAGTGTAAGTTAAGAAACGGCTTTGTTAAAGTGAAAACGTAAGATATTTGGGATTTTTTATTTTTAAAAACTTTGGCTTTTTTTTGTACCAAGAGAGTAGAAATAATGAGTTGGCTAAGTCCTTGCTGAATGAGCTAAGAATTGTCTACTTTTTCAATACACTGAGGTTTAAACTGGGTATTAAACACAGTCCTGTGAATGTTGGCAGATTTTTGCCATGAATACACTAGGTCATTGAAATTCAGTAGTGAATAGATATTTATCAGGAATAACTGTCAGAGAAAATTTAGCAAGTGATTTTGTATAAAGGGGTTGTTTGGAGCTTTAAATTTCATAAAAGATGACCAAGAGTAAAACATTCCTTTTTAGAGATCAGAAGTTCCATCCCCCCCCCCAAGAAGCATAGGGCAGAGAAAAGGGGAAAAACAGAAAGAAAAAGAAAGTACAGGAATGTTCTTCAAAGTGGTACATGAGTTTTAATTTTTTCAATGTGTGTCCAGTACAACATGACTTTCCTTATGTTTATGCTGCATGCATCCATATTTTAAAATGTTTTCAGGATATTCAGTCTTAGCACATTTCAGTGCTGTGGTGGGGAGACAATGGTTTAGTATTTAAACATGTCAAAGGCTGTAAGAAAACTGGAATTGCTTTGTGCTTTCCTTTAACTAATCTGATTTTATTGGAAGCACATGCCGTACAGTCACTTAGTTTTTTCTAAGCCAATCAAAACTTGATGCTCTTTCAAAGTATGACCATTGAGGAGAAAAGAAAGGAAATGTTAATTATTATGTACTTCAGGCTGCTTGAAGGGACTTGTGTGCAATTCATATCTTGCCCAAAAACCTCAAATATCAAAAGGTTTCCGTGTTTTATACTTCCCTGTTTATATAGGAATTATTAACTTAATCAGAATTTCAGTATTTTTAGTCTTTAAAATTTATTCCCTAATTTGTCTGTCTGTCTTTATATTTCAGATGGTCCCTTTGCCTCTTTTGCCGTAATATATATAATAATGTGTACGGGGATTTTTTTCCAGGGAATTATAGAGGTATCATAACCATATTGGTAGAAAATCTGTCATTTACATGAAAATTAGCATATGGGCAGCTGAATAAAAGTCTTTTAATCAGTGAAAACATGGTGTTTGGTGACAAAACTGAGTAACATCTTTAGTGGGAGGACCTGCACAGTTTTCATGGAACAGCATTTGCTATGGAGTGTTTTTTACTGAGGTCCCTTTAAGTGTGATCCATGATTTAGTTAAAAACAAGACCAGCAAAATGGCTTTATTGCATTATTTTAAATGGACAGTTCTTTTTGACAAGGTGTGTTCAGCTTATTGTGGAGGTTTTTGAGGGGAAACAAGAAATATGAAGAAGTTTCCAGAGCTGTCATTAAAACGCAGGATATCAATACAAGTCTTAACAATTTTACTCGATAGAAATTTGTCTGATACGAGACATTGTATCTGGCAAATCTATGTTAGACCTCCTCTTTCTTTTTTTTACTGTTCTGAGAAATAGGATGATTTTTTTTTTTTTCCCCTCTTGGAGAAAATAGCCCGAGCCATCAAGGTTGTCATAGCAGAGAAGGAGAGGCAAGACTTAAACGCCAGTTTTGGTAATACCATCTGTTTCAGCCCACTCTGCCCAGTGCATTTGTTCTCTCTATGAGCAAAGACAAGACAGATATCCTTAGTAGCCCTCACACTGAGGCTGTCAAAATAAGTTCTTTAGTGCTGCCTCTGAAAGCGTCTCCAAGTATAGTGTGGTTCCGGCCGTGATGTGCTTCCTGCAGGAGCAGCTGGATTTAATTTCTGACTGCCTGGATGATCAGAATAGGTTGAGAATGTTCCCCACAACCTTCCATTGCAGCATTAGTATCTCACAGTTGTACTTAGTTGCTTTCACGACGGGGAGTACTTTATATCATGGTAGTACAAATTGGAAATAGAAACAAGAGGTTTACTTAACCAGGATCATAGGGGAAGCCTGGTGAAGCAGAAAGCGAAGCCAAAGGGCACATCCCTGATGCAATTAGCTTGATGATGACTGTCAGTCAAATACCACTGAAATGCATGTCAGTGCAAAGCTGCACCTGGCCCCATAGGAAGAAAAGCCAAATAGCCCCAGAGAAACTTCTTGCTCATGAAGCTGGATTGGTTTTAATATCTTAGCTACCAGCTTTGTGTTATTCCATTTAGAAATTCCAGTGAACTCACAGTCCAGTCTGTTCTAGTATCTTACCATTGCACTCCCCTGTAACAAAGTTTAAGATCCTTAATTCATCAGCTCAGGGCCCTGAGCACCAAGATATTCTTGTCTCGTTGTGTCCTGTAATGATTCACATTCACAGGATAGATTCAGATTGATAATTTCATCCACTGGATGCAGTTTTTTATTTCATTACCTTGTCTATGTTGAAACCAAGTAAGAACAGTTTAGATTTTGTTGAGACAGGACTATTAAATACATTAATCAGTGCGGGACTTCAACAGAATTATTTTTTATTCCTTCATTTTATGTTATAATGACATGTCTCGTAGTGCAGCGATGTGTCATTTTCTGACAGCTGTGTTGAAGCGATATTGAGAGACTCTGACTGCATTCCCCTTCTCCATTTTCATGCAAAAATTTGTGAAAACTTCTGCACCTATGTGAAGCTGGAGCAAAGAGAACTATGTGAAAAAGTAATAAAACATCAGTCAAGAGAAGAGAAGCTAAGAAATGTCAGAGTCAGTGCAGTGTGAGTGCATGGGGTGTGTCCATACCTGTATGTGTAAGTCTAGCCACTGCTTTACACTAACCACAACCATGTTGTAGTTTCTCTAACACTTCTAGATGTTCTGATCCAGGAAGCTCTTTAGCTTCCCAGGCTCAATTTTTTGTCTCTTGCCTCCACAGTTTTATATAAAAGATTAAATGAGAATTGTAGAGCCGTTTTCTTGAAAGACATTAGAAGAAAAACACTTTTAACAGTTTTAAAATGTTTCCAGCTGGTTCCCTGCAAAGCTCTGATATCCCTGTGGCATTGAGGAAAAGTTTACAATTTGAACACTGGACCCTTCTTCACTGAAAAGCATTTCAGTGTCTGCAAATAGTCTACACTTGCTTTACTTTTAACTTGTGGACCCTCATGCACACACCAGTACCATTCTTACTGATAAAAATGTAGACACTGTGACTGGTGAATACACTTCCACTTCTCTGCAGCTTTGTCATATTGAATGAACATAGAAGAATAATTCTTTATTGAAGAATTACAGTAACAAGGAATAATAATCAGTGAGAAAGTCCCTACTGTTCTTTATCTAGGAAATAAATTAGTTGAAGACAATGGATTCCTTTGCTGATTCTGTTGACACCACACTCCTTGCTCTAGAGGCAGAAATTATAATTTACAGGTTTCAAGTTATTTATCAATAATTTTGTCATGTCATCTGTCTTAGAAACAAATACACCAATATGTAGAGCAGAGAAGCTTATAACTTCTAACTAGATGTTTTTTCAGTGTATCAAGTCAAGTCCTTTATGACACTCGAGATGGTTACCAGTAATTCTGTTTCTGTCAAAACATTAAATTCATGTGTTCTGACAGGCAGTATCCAATAGATGTGGATCATCAGAATTCACTCTGTGAAGAGCTGAACTGTTTGTAATCTGAATCTTGTTATAATTATTGGGGGAAAATACGTCTTCTCAAGCTTGAGTAGTGAACAGTGAATATTTGATGTCCTGATTATTTTTGAGATAGCAAAATGACTGACCTAACCTGACTGGAATGTACTTTTGGAAACCATGCCAGTGAAGCTAAACTGCTGTGCACTGGTATGAATATTTGCAAAATCATTAAAAGACAGTGGAGAAAAATCCTTAGAAAGCTGCTTGTCATACTGTCATCTTAATCCTCAGGGAAAGTCTGCAAAATACATTTGAAAGACAAGCATGGAAATGAAATTCAGGAATCTGTTAGGTCTTAAAACTCATGAACTCAGTGGTTTTAAACCACATCATTCTCTTGACCACTTCAGCCAATCCCACTGGTTTAGCACCTTCCTTTTTAGGGAGAGAAAACAGAAAGAATAATATAAAATGAAATTAACAAGTCTTGCTCCCCTCTGTTGGACTCTAAAACTCCAGTCTTCTCGTTGGTGTGATGAACACACCTAATTTCAGCTCTGCATGGTGGTTTTCAGCTTTCCTGACTCAAAGAGCAGCGCTGCCTTTAGGTTCAAGCAAAGGCTCTGCTTGTCACTCATTTCCAGCGCAGTCCATGGATGTAATGAAAGGTCCTTGTGTAAACCTTGCCTTGCTGGCTTCAGTGCAGCCTGTACTAATGCTAATATCAACATTTGGCATCATTACTTCGTGTGGATAGCGCTTATTTCACTGACTTACTTCACTTATTTCAGTGAGAGTTCGCTGTTTAGTTCCTCAGAATAAATAAAGGATGTGATGTCTGGCTGGAATGGCTTTGTCACAGTCCAAGGGCTTTAGCTTAATAGCACTTAAGAAACTTGAAGTATGCAAAAGTAATGCAGGCTGTTATTTCTCTGGTTTAGAAGTAAAGGAATCCTTGGAAATAAGAGGAAAAGCTCCAGAATAGAAGTTCTTTAGGTGCAGTTTAAACCATATTAATTGCAATATCATTTGGGGCTTCTCTAACCTATTAGATAGCTTTGAGTTTTTGTAAACACTGCACATTTAAATATATTTAAAAGTAGTACAGCCTATAGGTGATTTTCAATACCTGTGTTGGAAAGTTTTTGGGCTGCATAAAACCTCAGGAAAATTTTAGAATTAAGTTTTAGGGTAACTTTATCAAGTTATATTTGCATTCACTGGTTCAATTTGGACCGGTGAGTTTCAGTAAATGATTTTCCTTAATACGGTGTTTAAAGTCTTGTGGTAATGTTTTAGACCTTCAAATGTGGGTTCAGTGTCTCACCTCATTCAGTGCATGAAATTAAAAAAAAAGCCCTGGGGTTCTTTTCTTATCATTCCTTACTGAATGCAGCTGTTAAATTATCACAGGTGCCACTAATACAAGCCAAAAAATATTTCAAATAACGTAATTTTGCAGTCGGTCTTTAAATATAGAAGAGTATTTACTGTACCTAAGTATATATCCTCAAATTACACTGTCGGAATTATTTTTTCAATACTCATTTGGTTAGTCTTTCAGGAAATAAGTTTTCTTATTATGCTCACTTTTTAAAAAACTATTCGAGGCTTAAAAGAAGGAAAACATTAGAAGGCTGATAAGTATATAATAGGCAAGTGATGTCTGTGTGGCAGCACCTTTCTGTGACGTTTTTGTTTGAACAGAAGATTGTTATTAATACTTGTATCAAAAATATTTTTCTTTTTAAAGGTGGTTTTTTTTTCTCTATCGTAACCCAAGAAAATTGCTGTCAATTTCAGGAGTATAGATTAATTTTAAATGTTACCATTATCAACTACGTTATATATATCAATTCCTAAAACTTTTTTTGCACAAATAAAGATAAATGTTGATTTAGACTGTTGTTTACTTTTTGTAGAACAAAAATCCTTTGCATACTGGAAATTTTGGGTTTGAAGAACCTCGGAGAACAGTGCTGTGTAAGCAAGTGATGCTGCTTCAGTGGCCTCCTTGTGGATTTTATTTGGGTTTTTGCCACTGGGGGGAGCAGAAGACTGTCACAGGCTTCAGGGAATGGAATCAGTGTCTTCCATCTCAGAAGACTCAGGCCTTAGTGTTGAGTTGTGGGAGACTGTGGGTCCTTCGTGTCTGGCACATGCTTGAAGACCTGTTTTACAGTGAATAAAATTCCTAGATAATCAGGTTTCTCACTTGCTCTTTTCTGAAGAGTTGCGTTCTGGATTAAACATGAAGTGTATTTTAGAAAAGCAAAGGAAGGAGATAAGGGGGTTTAGAAAAAGGAGGGAGAGGGACTTACACAGACAGGTGGTGACAAGATAAAGGGCAATGTTTTTAAACTGAAAGAGGCAGGTTTAGATTGAGTATTAGGAAGAAATTCTTTACTGTGAGGGTGGGGACGCCCTGGCACAGGCTGCCCAGAGAAGCTGTGGCTGCCCCATCCCTGGAAGTGTTCAAGGCCAGGTTGGATGGGGCTCTGAGCAACCTGGTACCAGTGGAAGGTGTCACTGCTCATGGCAGGGGGTTGAGATGAGATGATCTTTAAAGTTCTTTCCAACCCAGACCATTCTGTAATTGTGTGAAGAGTAGATTCTGACTGGTGTTGATTTAAGCAGTGAGCTGAAATTTCCTGAAATGTTTTGTTTCAATGGCAGCTCCTGCAGCACGAAAGTAGAGTGTCACTACATCACTGCATTGGGGTGCAGTTTGCTTTAACAGAAGATGCTTTAGCTGAGAAATCTATATATGTTTTTAAAATTAATGTAGTCTTTAACCAGATACTTGCTTTAATCCTGGTCTTTCAGCAGTAAATCTAAAAATGCTGTTCCCTTCCTTTGAAAGCATTGGGAAGGAGGAAACATTCACTTTGTTTCTTTTCATTTCAAAGGCATAGAATCAAAGGCTGTATATAAACTCTAAACATGTTATTCTAGACAGACTACAACTCTAAATGCTGACTGGTTATTCCCAAGCTCATTTCAGGTTCTCTGTCAGTGTCTTTGTCTGTCACTGTAATTGGAAACAAGTGCCCCATGGGCTGTTGAGGCCTTGCCTTCCCTGCTAAGGTTGCTGGACTGGTAATGTTCATGCTGCATGCAGTTTCTATTACATGTCTTTAACTTCTTTGATGTTTGGGACAAGACAAGACATTCCTGTTGCAAGCCAAGTTTGGGTTTTCCCTTTGGGAAAACTTGTTCTGTCTGTACTGTCAACAGCAAGCAGTCAGAATTCCTGCTTCAAAATTCATCATCATTTTTGCTCATGGTGTATACAGCTTAAACTAAGCAGAGCAAGCTTAAAGAAATGTTTGGGTAACACTTCAGTGCTCTCAGTCATAGATTTACAGCAGGGTTGTGGATACAGCAGAAATATCAGATGGCAGCTCCCAGTAGATCCTGGAGCATACCAGCAACCTGGACCAGTGATGTGTTTCTGTGCCGGTTTGGCCAAATTTAGAAATGTATCCTCTGAGAGAAGGCAGGTTATAAACCACCCCTCCCCCACCAGGTTCGGGGAAGAAAAGAAACTTTTTCCTCGAAGGAAAGTGAAAGAGATAAAAGCTATTTATTTAACAAACACACAGGGAAAGGATAGTGCTGCTAAATAATAAAACCTCTCACTGTGGAGAAAAACCTGGGAAAATGTTAAGAGTCCTCACTTTGGTCTCCCTCCTCCTCGGAGCTGGGACTTGGCCCAGGGCCAGGCCCTCTGTGCTCAGTGGAAAGTCCTCCTGATGTGCTCTGCTATTGAAGCAATCCAGCAGAAAAAGGGATAAAAATCCGAAATTCCAGGAAAACCAAAGTTCAACTCTCTGGAGGAAAGAAACCAAAAAACTGCTGAACAAGCCATCAGGGTGCTTTCTCCGCTCCTCTCCCACCGCAGCAGAACACAGAAGCACCCCCCCCCAAAAAAAAATGCCAAGAACGAGAGTGTGTTATCTCTGCATCCTTGAGGGCTTTTTTTCTTCTCTCTCCACTCAGGCTCAGTTTAAAAGCATAGAAAGGTGTATATACTAATTTCTGGGCCTTGTGCAGCGATAGGGAATACAACATCAAGTCACCCCAAGACAGTTTCCTATGGGGTCATTTGTTGTTCCACCTCCTGTTCTTTTGTTTTGACAGATAAAAGCTGCCTTGAGACCCTTACCCTTCCTAGGTTGCTTTTTGTTGTTTTTTATTTTAATATGACATTCACTTATAAATTATTTTTTGACTGATGCTTGAAAGAGCCATGGATTCTTATTCTAGGAACATAAACAGCTGACGGTGCTGAGTGAGCTGACAGATGTCACCATGAGAGTAATTTCTATCAACATGGATAACCCTGATGACTGGAAAAAGACAAACATTACTGTGTTGAAAGAAAAAAAAAAGGCAAGAAAGAGAATCCAGGGAACTAACACTGGCCAGCTTCA
>NW_008238447.1:2308161-2407839 GCF_000691975.1 Corvus brachyrhynchos | reverse complement strand
TCTTTCCCTGAGAATACTGAAGAGCAAATTCTTATATAAACTATTTCTAGGCATGTGAAGGACTGGAAGGTAACTGGAAACAGCCAACATGGGTGTACCAAGGAAAAATCTTGCCTGACCAACCTGGCTACCTCCTACAATGACTGCCTCTGCAACTGAGGGGGGAAACAGTAGAAACCGCTTACATTCAGCAAGGCTTCTGATGTTATCTTCATGTGGTACCTTTGTATCTTAAGTGTGGGGTATGGATTGGATGAATGGTGAAGAATTGATTGCACCATAAGGCTTAAGCAGTCGATAGTCTGAAGTTTCAAATCAGTGGCTGTTTACAAGGAGTCTTTCCTGGAGTTGCTGCTGGGGTGAAACTATTTTAACACTGATCAGCGAATCGAGGAATGCACCATCAGCAAGTTCCTGGATAACAGCACCCTTGGGAGGAGGGATCAGAATGCCAGAGGGCAGGTCAGTCACCCCCAGGGACCTCGACAAATTGGGGGCGTGAGCAGAGTGGAACATGCTGGAGTTCAGCAAAGGCAGGCGTGCAGGTGGAGGAGCAGCATCCTGGAAAATGGCCTGGGGGGGGGTCCTGGTGGGAAAGGAGCAGGATGTCGTGCTGGAATGGGGATGAAGGTTAACTGTCGAGCTGCCGTGGGGAGAATGGTGATTATTCCCATCAGTTTGTTGCTTTGGAATACCCCTGGAATAATCTGTCTGGTCTCGGTCGTATCAGTGTGAGAGAGAGAGAGGGAGACAAACATGAGTCCAGCACTAGCAGGCTACAGGGCCAGGATATATGATGTGCTAGAAGAGCTGAAGTGGATTCCTGTGTTTAGCCTGACGAGAAGACAAAAGCAGGGACTTAACTGCAGCCTTTCATTAACTACATGGGCTTTATAAATGAGACAGACTTTTCAGAACTGTAAAAAGGGCAGTGGTCATAAATTGCAATAAAGTACATTCTAACAGATTAAAATAGTATTAGTAAAACCCCAAGCCTCTTGAGCACAGAATGATTCCATGTCTTTCTTGAAGATTTTTGAAGGGCCTTTGCAATCTGATCTGGCATTGGATTTATCTCTGAGCATGGAGTTGAACTTGATGACCACCAAGAGTCTTGTTCATCTGACATTTTTGTATGAGCCTCATTCCTGTGTGACATCTTTTTGATCTAAGGTTTTTGTATATTACAGCACTTACACTGACTGTCCATAAGGCAGCCTGTTGAACTAATCAGAAGCACGTTCCTAAACCAGATGTCTAAAGACCTGAGTAAAATAACTTGGTAAAGACCTTAGTAACTTAGACGTGAACATAAACCCCTACATTCTGTGGAAAATATAGGTAAGATTGCCATGTGGTCATCTGTACATGTGCCCAGAGCAATTTCATATTCCCCTGCTCCTTCAGCCCAATTATGCTGTTTTGTCTTTGTATTGGTTTGGCTGAAAAAACCAAAATTTTTCTTCTGAAGAATAGCAAATTACGTTAAGTGGAACAGTGCATGACTCTCATTCAACAGTGATGAATTGTGTCCTGTTGTCCTACTCTGATTTAGACTGTTAGGATGAGTCTTAGCTATCTTATATTTTCATGAAGTTAAGCTCTTCGTTTAAAATGATGATGCTTCAGCACTGACTGCAATCTCCGTTTGAAGGCCTTCAGAAATGGTCATTTTTCCTATGAAATAACTATTTTTTAAATGAAATTGAAAACTGGATAAAAACAGGAAGTTGGTGTAATTAAATATTAAGATTTTCAAAATCAGCCTTTACATTCTGGTAAGCTACTGTGTCTCAGAACTGGTGGTTCTTCCCTCTTCCAGCTGCTTTGGTCTTTGTCTTCCAACATCACGTGCTAATGCTTCATCAGATCTTAACACTGAACTCAGGGCTGGAGGCTATTAATGAAATTTAGATTCTTCTGGAAATAGCACATCTCTTACAAAGAGAGGCTTTAAATGCCACAGAGCTAACAGGAGATTAATTACTTCTATAAAACTTATCATATGCTATCAAAAAAAGGAGGAAAAGATTGCTAACTTCATTTCAAGCAGTGGATCAGTTCTGTAAATTTAATGTGCCGAGCAAGAAAAGGAGGCACAGTCTCTAATATTGATTACTTAACACATGACTGATGGTAAAGCTCCTCAATTTTCCAACTCATTTCTACATTGTTAGTATTTGGCTCAAGTCTCATATTCTGTACTTTTTTGGAAACAGCATTTCACAGGTTTTGCACTCCAGATTTTTGCTATTCTAAGTGTGACAGGTGAAATTGTTTGAAAATAGGTCACTTGCCTTCAGGGTTTAGCACTTGTGGATTTTGAAGCCAGCCTCTTTCTGACACAGAAGAGTTTGATGATCTCACCCATTACCTCTGAACAGGATTCTGGCAGGAGTGTCCTGTGCACCAGTTGAGTCCTGGCCTTGCACTTGGCTGCTTCTCTTTAACCAGTTTCTTCCTAGCCCCCATGGCAGCTTGTGCCGTGCGTTTATTTGTAGTTCATTCTGCCGCCCAGCTTCTGGTTTTGATGCTGTTCACACTGAAAACTGAGGAAGGATAACTCTGGTTTTGATCCCCATTTTAAGCCTTTTCTGACTGTGTGCCACTTTTGGGGTATTTTCCCAGGCCTTATTCTTTCCTATCAGAAGAATGTTTTTGATGTTTTAACTTGAGTTGCCATTTCTTTACTTTGAAGGCTTTTGTGTTCCCTCTAGTTTGTTACTTTATGCATTCCTTAGAATTTCTCATCTTGCACATGTGGGATCATTTTTTAAAAAGTAGTGATTTATCTTGTGAATTTGCATCCTTTTTCTGCAAGATTTGTCTCTTTGTAGTGCACATATTTTTACTAATAAATGTATAAAAATCCAGGCCTGCTCTGTGCAGAAGGGCTTGCGCTGCCCTCAGTGTAGTTGACTGAAGGCAGTGCTTGCCCACTCAGTGCCCCCGTTGATTACTAACCAGCTCTAAATTAGCATGGTGTTGGCTCAGGACTGTTGGAAATCTGTGGGCTGTCATATTTAAAGATGTGTGTGACGCTGATTTGAAAATATTCATGAAGATGATCTTTGATGTTCAGGATTTTAGTATGAAAGATTTCTGTGCTCTAGTCTAAAATTTGGGATTTGTAGAAGACCCCAGCCATCCCTGCAACTCTGCTTTTTACTCTTACTAAAGTGAATTTTATGTACCACGTAATTTATTCATGTTCTTCATCTCCTTCTTGCTTTATATTTTTAAAGTAGAATATTAGTCCCTGGTTTTTCTTTCCTGTAGAGAAATTTCCTGCAGTGCCTGTTGTGATCATTTCTTTCCTTTCTTTGCAGTGTTTATAGCTTCACATCCTGCATTAGCAGTTTGGCTGCATCTATTTCAGTATTAAAAGTTCCTGATTTTAGCACATAAGGCTTGTGATTTTGCTCGTTATTATTTTTTCCTTTTCATCCAAAAGAAATGTTTCACAATGGAATTGTACAAGTACTTCCTGAGGATTGAGCTTACATTGTGGGGCAAATCTTGGGGCAGAAAGAATTTGAAAAAGGGAGAAAGGTGACCTGGCTGAAGGCCACCCTGCCAGGCCAAGAACTTCTCAGCTGAATTAGCTGGAGCTTGGTAGCCAGATGCCCAATGCTGTAGTGCCAGTCTTTGCTCTTCCTCTTCACCTCTCAAAGTGTTTTCTGACTACTGCTGCCAGAAAGCAAATCTTTTCAGATTGGAGATAGTTAGTTAGAGGAGCATATTTAGATAACATCTGAGGCTTTTTTGTTGGTGGTGGTTTTGGTTTTTTTTTTTGCTTTTTCTGACTGTAATAGTTTGTCTAACCTCAAGATAGAACGTTAAAATCTGTACTATTAGCTCCTGTTGAAACTTAATCCTGTTGTTAAACGTTTTGTTTTCCATCATCTGGAGGATGAGATTTTATTGGTAGGAGAGAGTCAATAGTTTGGAGCTGCAGTAACATTTCAGGAATAAATGACATCACTCTGGTATCAGCTTTCTCAGAGTCTAGCAATCCTGACAGCTAAGTTGCTTTTCCTCTGGGTCAGGGTTGTGCAGTACTCATTGGGAAACAGCTTCCAAGGGAAAAGGGTCGTCCCTCACATCCTTACGTGTGTTTTGTTGTCTGTGTGTCAGGCTTGTGGTAAAGAATTAATGTCTCTGGAGACTGGTGAGTAATTCTTATGCATTTTAACAACTGTTTTTCTTAAGACATAAAGCATTTCCTCCCTCTTTGGAAAAATGTTTTTTTCAGATTTTTTTAATGCAGCATTCAATAACTCGCAATATATGCAAAGCAGAATACAATTTTTTAGCATTTAAGTTAAGATTTTAAATAGAAACCTAATTGCAGGTAGTAGTTGTGTTTATTACTTACTGTAACTGTGTCTAACTTCCAAGATTTTTATTTAGAAATGCTTGTCTGCTAAATCACGCCTTGGAGATTGAATGTAGCAGGAATTTGAGCTTTTTTAAATTAGCTTGCAATGCTGAATGGGAAGAACTTTCCAAATAGACACTTGTAAGGTACCTGATTTTAACACACAGCTCATATGGCAGTGTTACTGAATGCCAGGTTTCAGATGTAATTTGAGGGATTTTAGATGCTTGTTCAGGGCACAAAATGGAAAACCAGGTACATGTCCAGTCAGTGTATGTATCTGTGTGGATATCACCTGCAAAGCTGGATGTCATATATTGAGCTGCAAAATCTGTCAGTATAAAAATTATTTCAGAAAAAAACACCAACCAACCCACAAAACTGTATCTGGCTGTAGCTTAGGATTTAAATAACTGAAAAATACTTCAGTTTCCACTTCATGGTAGCTGTTTTCTCGTCATAGGAGAAATATAAAATACTTGTCTTCTTTTCTCCTCCCTGGCAGTTAAAAGTCTCATTGTAAAACTGCTGCAGTCCTGTGGCATTTGGAAATCTTGTCAGATTCCAATTTTGAAAAGGTTTATATTTTTTATAGCTAGAAAATTACAGCACACATATCTACACAGAGGTACTTAGCAAGGGAAGCCCAGGGTTTTGCTGTGTCACTTTGGTTTTGGTTTCTTTTGGTGTTCTTTTAAGGATGACAAGTCTTGATGGATGAATACAGGCAAAAATGTCTTATTCATCTGTTTGAAGATTCTGGGGAATAGTGCAACTCATCTCAGCAAAAGTTAGGTATTGATTTTCATCAGGAAATAATTCCAGACTGAATTTGGATGGTCTGAATCAGAGCTGTGGGTGGCTACGTGGATGTAATGCATCAGCTTTCAGAGACCTGTGTTTAGAGTAATTTCATTAATGCATCAGCTGGCAATTTTTGTGATGCAGCATTGATAAATTGTAGATGCAGAATTGATGTAATATTTATGATTTACGTGGTTTGGAAGATGACTGTTAGCATTGAAGTTCCTTTGTAGCTCTGACTCTTCATGTAGGTGGTTTGGCTCCCAACCCAGAACTAAAAGCAATGAGCTGTGTGCTTTTTAAATTCTGTTGTCATGAATGGAAGAACTATTTTCTGTGTCATTATAGTTTCCAAATAAATTCTAATGTTGAATTTAGATAAATTTTAATGTTTCATTTAAGTGAGATGTTTATCTTACGTACTTGGGGCCTTTTTTTTATTCTTAAAGCTTGATAAGTTAAATTTTATTGCGAGTTTTATCACTAGTTTGTTTTGTTGGGGTTTTTTTAGTGTGGCTTGAGCTTAGCCAAAATAGGTTTTTATAGGCAGTTATATCAAACTGTCTTCAAAGTTGTTTAAAGTGTGCTGTGCTTTTTGATATGCATAAACCCTATTGAATGTACTATTAGATGGAAATGCATACAGAGGCTATGCACAAAAATGAGGTGCTGGTAACATTTTAGGTTTGGAATTGTATAGATTGAATGGCAGAAATAACTATTTTGCTGTTCTGTTGACAGGAATTTAGGATTGTGCATAAACTTCTGATTCCCTGCTTTTCTTTAGCAAAAAAACCCATGCAGCTATACTTCTAAGTTAGTCAGTTAAGCACATAATAATGTGCTTAAATTCTTTCCAGAAAAGAAAAGGGAGTGGAATGGGAGGCCTTTCTTAAGTATAGGCCTAGAAATGCTTACTGCATGTGTTAGCTTGATCATGGTTGCTAATATGAAACTTTTTGTGTTTGCTGGTTAACGGAATGGAGCCATAGTTAGAGTAGTGATGGCTGGAATTTTCCAATTACTTTTTCCAACCTACAGGAGTTACATTCTAGCTCATGAGTTCCCCGTTTTCTTTCCAGATTAGGTTGGTTGTTTTTGTTTTTTTTTTTAAAGGAGAAAAGGATACAGTTTAAATATAAGCAGACTTTTTAAACCTTAAGGTATATCTTCATTTAAATGTGTGGCTACCTAATGTAAGCTAGAAGAGGAATATATTGATGTATTTAAAGCTATATGTCACTGAACTATGTGACTGAAAGAAACTTCTGGCTTTGCTTCTAAACTGAGCCAGGTGTATCAGTCTGCCTGTTTTACTGGGAAAAGGGGGTTACATGTGGTTCTTCTGGTATTGAAACTCCTATTTTATCTAAATAATACGATCCCTGCTGGAACTCCAGCTGTGAACATTCAGTGTGATCTGCAGTTTCACTTATCTAGCCATAGAAACAAATATTTTGCAGTAAACAAGTGAAAGCTGTCACGCAGACAGTAATTTTCAGAAGCTTTAAGTGGGGGGTTTGTTTTGGGAGGTGGAGAGATGAAAGGACAAATTTCTGATTTCAAATTTCTGAGCAGTGAAGTAGAGCGATGATCACGGAACAAATTCTTTACCTCAAAATACCTTCTGCCTAATGAGGAGAAATATGAACAACATTCATGGCAAGGCACTATTGCTTGTTCACACTTGCTTTTGGGGAAGCTGATGAATTTATTGCTTGAACTTCACTTTTTTTTTCATTTGCCTCATACATTGATTTGTTATCATTTTCTAGAATGTTCTTTTTTGCAAAACACTGAAGATGCTTATTTTGTGGAGACCATGTTTGCTTTTATAACATACGTACTATGAAACCAAGCTTTTAGCTTGGCATTAAATCATTAAAAACTTTAGTTATGGGGCAGTGCCAGTCATTTCAGGGTTGGAACTCTCCAAGTAAAAGTGAAAATAAATTTTATCTGGAGTTGTTTGACCAATATGTATTTTGGCTTGTGCATTTTCTGTTCCTTTAAAATGCGTAAAGTAGGCTGAATTGTTTGGTTTGGATGGTTTTTGCCTTAATTATCTCCAGGAAAAGGGCATGAGGAGGGAGGAGACCATGGCAAGTGTTTTTTGCTGACTGGTCATTGGCAGAGCATCCTCAGAGTGCCTGCCTGAGGCCAGGCATGGATCAGGAGCGTGTTGAGTGTTAGCACACCATATAGTCAACAGGCATGGGGAAACTTCCCAGCCCAAGGCAACAGTGCAGTCAAACTCCCTAAATTTGTTCTCCATGGAGGAGTTATTCAAGTGACGGTTTGTTTTCAACATGCAAAACTTACTTTACTCCCCATTCTTCACGTGGAATGAGAAGTTGCTGGTGAACTGATGTCTTTTTTTTCTTTTTCCCCCCAGCCTTCCGTTGTTGAAATTCATTGCTTTATGAGGTTCAAATGGCATAGGAGGAGAATAATATTCACAAATAGCTTCAAAGGCTGTGTCTTCAAGTGACTTTTCTTGTGATGTCCACCATTAAAGAGTGACATTGTTGTCCGTACAGCTGTAGCCAATAGCCTGTTCTAGAGATTTCACTGCCACCTTCATCAGAGCAGGATGCACAAAAACAGGCTGATATGGAGATAGAGATGATCTGTGATTCCTGTTCCATGAGCTACATGGTGCCTGGAGCTTCAGTGAGCACCAGCAATCTGGGTTTAAAGCAAGCAAACAAGTAAATATTGGTGTTTTCAGACAGGAATGACCAGGGGTGTTGGTTTTTTTTCCTCTTTGTGCCAGTTCTGAAGTACTGTGCTACTCCAAACCTCCTGGCCATAAACACATCTCAAAACTTGCCACGCTTTGGATCTAGGAAGGGAGTACACCCGCATAAAGGCTGGATACCCAGAAAGAATGCAAGGAAATTTGGCATGCCAGAAGAAAACCATTGAGAAACAATTTAATGTTAGAAGGTACATAGCAAATAGAACTGTATTGAGTAGCTGGAGATCTGTAAAAATTCTGCATAGCATAGTTACTTTATAGATCTGGAATATCTCTATAAAGTTGCTGATTTTGCAAAGAGTCTATAAGGTGAGAGATACTGTAAAAACATATTTCTTTACAAATCCTCTGTTTTATAGTCTTGAAATGTAGCCTAAAATCTGCTTTCCTGATACAATGCGTAATCCAGAAAGAAAAAAAGGAGGGAAGGAGTTTTCACTTCTGGGTTTCATATGAACATTCCCTGCCTTGCAAATCTCTTCCTTATGTTCATGTTTTCTACTGCTAAGAGGAGAATTGAGTAATACTCCATATGGTAAACAGCAGTCAATTTGACTTCTTTGGATACGATTTTACTAGTCCTTTAAAAGTGTTTCCAAAGCCAGATTCAACATAAGAAAAACTTAAACAAGTTCCTAAAGAAGTCGATAAAAAATTACATTCCCACCCAGTACAGAGGGTGGTTTTCTTTGGAATTTTCATTGCCATTTTAAAATCACATGAAATGACTGACGTTGAGTGTGATGTCTGCCATCCCAATGGTTTTCTGTCACTGACCCCATGCTCTGACACAAATGAAATAAACATTTTTGCTTTGCATAAGGTGTTTGTCAATGAACTGAGTCTTCTTCGCCAGGATATTTTTCATTACCATAAAGATGCAGTCTTAGAAATCTGTGGTGCAGATGAGCTGCTCTCACATTAAAATCATCACTTTTGCCTGCTTGAGGCTGAAGATGTTCTTAACACAATAGTGAGCTGTTGCCAGAAAAGCCAGTTCCATGTCACTGTACTGTACCCTGAGCTTGAAAAATCACCTGAGAAAGAAAAACAGCTCCCAGATTCTGGCTCTCACTGAGGTATGAATTTAATGGAAGAAAATGCTGGCAAGGTCATTGGAGGCATCGTGTCTGTTCAAGAGGTCTTGTCCTGTAGTTTTCCCTACTGCTGCAGTTTTACCTTGGAAGGAACAACCTGGTGTGCCATTTGCTGAAGCAGTGTGTGTTGCTGGGTCAGCAAAAGTCTTTAATAAATATTAATTGTTATTTCCATTGTACTGTGAGATAAGGATACAGTTGTGAGAGTCAGGATGTAAAACTAGGGGACTGCTGAATTGTAATGTCTTTTTGCTGGGCATGTTTCCTGCGGAGCTGTCAAATGTGCTGACAGTTCACTTTGTAAATAAACTGTAGTTGTTCCTTTGCATTTATGAAGTAAAAGGATAATGCAGATCAATCTGTGTAGGTGTTGAAATCGAAGATGTGAAAATACAAGGGGAGGCAGCCAAGAAATACTTTTGTCAAATGGAAGTATCTAAACTTCTAGAGCCAACGGTTTGGTTGTATGAGATCAACAGGCATCAAAGTGATTGACAGTCTGCATATAAGCAGTGGGTGGCAGACGTAAACTCTTGATCAGATGGGGTTCTAAAATTTCATCTGGTAGATTGAATAATGATATATCCTGCTACCTAAATGCTGTTGTTCTTGTGGTACTTATTTTAGCCAAGTCACCTTTTGAAACGGGTTTTTTTAGTGTGGTATACTAACAGTAACACTTTAAATAATTCATTTGTGTTTACCCATTGTACAGATTCTTTTTTTCTTCATTTAAAAAGGCCAAATTACTTTAATTAGAGAGAAAGTGTTACTCATCTGCTCTGCTTCCTTACCTGATAGTGAGTATTGGTGTTGCTGCCTCTTCAACCGTCTGTCTTAATTGTGGTTTTCATCTATTTTATAAGAAACTTGGCATTGAGATTGGAAAAAGCAAAACATTCGTTAAGGAAATAGGATTTAATCTTTTAATGTATTCAGGTTGACCTGCTTTTTTTGCTATTTGTTGGGTAGACTGGTTCTAAAAATCAATGAATTTTCTCATAATAACTTTAATTGTGGATATTTTTTATATGGGAGCATCCTTTGAACTGCTTTTCCTAATTTTTTTTTTTTTCTAAGTTGGCATTTTTGTGATAACTTTGGGAGAAGATGTTTGAGTGATGTGAAAGAATTCTGCACAGCTGGGAATCTTAAGTCTTAGCAACATTTGATTAACAATGCTATAATGTAACTAACTTTTTTTCTGTGTATTCTGAACTAACAGAAAGAGGATCCTGCCAGTTCTGATAATGCATATAATAACAGATCAAGAGAAAGCAAACTAAAATTGTATTTGAAAGAGAGTTTGTTATTTGGGTTGGGGTTTTTTGCATTTTTTGGTATGAATCTGACTTCTGCCTAACCTTGGACATTTTCTTCTCGAGCATCTAGACTGTAGAATTGTAAAATCACAGAATGGTTTGGGTTGGAAGGTGCTTAAAGATCATCTAATTCCAGCCCCCTGCCATGGGCAGGGACACCTTCCATTAGACCAGGTTCCTCAAAGTCTCATCTGATCTGGCCTTGAATGGGGCAGCCACAGCTTCTCCGGGCAACTCTGCCAGGGCCTCACCACCCTCACAGGGAAGAATTTCTTCCTAATATCCAATCTAAACCTACTCTCTCTCGGTATGAGGCCATTCCCCCTTGTCTCATCACTCCAGGCCCTTGGAAATAGTCTCTCTCCCTCTCCCTTGTAGGTTCCCTTCAGGCACTGGAAGGCCACAGTTGGGTCACCCAATGCCTTCTCTTTTCCAGGCTGAACAATCCCAATTCTCCCAGCCTTTCCTCATAGGAGAGGTGCTCCATCCCTCTGATCGACTTGGTGGCAGAGCAGAGTAGAGGGGCAGAATCACCTCCCTCAACCTGCTGCTTTGGATGCAGCATGGGATACTATTGGATAAATGCTCCCACTGATCCATTTTGGGCCTGGTGACAGAGGGAGGGCACCAGTCTCCAGTTTCGGATGTAATTTGGCTCTGCCTGTTTCTGTGTCATAAAACTGGGGGTTTCCATTGCTCTTTGATCAGACTCATCAAAGCAAGGAGTTGATGCTGTAGATTAATAGCATTACGCAGCGTGGAATTCAGTGCTGCAAAGGGCTGGTTTTGCTAATTGCTGACAGGTATTAGCACCAACGATTAGTGCAGACAGTCACTGAACTCTGACAGCCACAGCAGCAGTGAGCCATCGCTGTAGATCAGAAGGTGGCTCCATCTGGGCTGACATTCTCTGCCTGATAAGGACTTGTGTCGATGTTTAAGATGAAGTTGTGAGAGCACCACGTCAAAGTGTGCTGCTCTTTGGTATTCTTCTGTGGACAGTGTAATGATGCTTTTCCTGAAAAGCAGTATTTGCTGAAGCGTTGAGGCCTGCCTACTTGTTATAAATACTTGAAGTTAACAAGGTGAATAATAGGCAGTGATGGATTTAAAATTAAATAAAAGAGGGGAAATGTGGCCTCTTTGCAGTTAGATCAGTTCTCGAGGTTTCCCCACAAGCCTGATTGGCGTTCTCACCTCTAAATTAAAATACATTATATCTGCACCAGGATCTTTAGTCTGAAATAGGAGCAAATGAACATTAGGTATGGATGTTTCAAGAAATGGTGTAGGGTCTCTTTTAAAGGATGTGAGAGTTCAGAGAAAATCCTGAGATAATTTCTGATCTACTTGTGATGTCAAACAAATCCCACACCAAGTTTATTTGCTGCTGATGTTTTAATCTTCTAGAGACTTGTAGAACAACTTACTGCTATTCTTCTAAGGCAATAATATTACAATTTTTCTGAAATGATCAGCTCCTGAGGCTGCACCCAAATCAGCTGAAAGAAAGGAGAGCTGAGTGAGGCTCAGCTGCGCCCTCGGACCTTGGAGATGACAAGTGACATGTTCAGTGTTCCAGTTCAGTGCCACACTTTATACCCCGTGCGTCTCTGTGCTCGAACTTTACGTCACAGGCAATGAATATTTTTAATAGAGTTTGTACTCTTTTGTCTGAGATGAATGCAGGCCCACACATGGTGTAAGCTTCAATTAATTATCCTCTGGGGTCTGCTGCACATATTTGCATATGCTCTGTCAGTGGACCACCAAGATTATTCAATTAAATCCTCACAATGGCTTTAAGAAGGCCAGTGATTAAAGCTTTAGTCATGACTGTTCATTTATAAAATAATTATTTTTTATAAATTTCTGTCTCGGTGCTTATTTCTTGAAAAATAGGATCTGTTGGGAGAGACAGCTTGAAATACGGGCTGTGTCTGAATGCGTACCACAGTTACAACTGATATACAAGGGGGTGCACCAACATTTCAGCTGCTTTCTTCTGTCAGATTGCTAAAAGAAAGATTTCTAATCATTTCCCAGATGACAATGACTTACCAGAAGTTTGCCAGACCATTTTTCTTGCTCAGCAGACTTAGGAAGGGTCTAGTTATGACCCAATATATTCTGATGTAAGTGCTTGATAAGCATGGTTTTCTTTTAAAACTTCTACTGAGTTGCTAATAGAAATATGTTATTATTTAATAAATATGGCTGTTTACCAGAGGTGTGACTGTGTGGTGACGATGCCCATTCCCACATATTTGAACTGATCAAGAAATGAAAGTTGTGGAGCTGTCTGGAGACAGTGTAATGTTGTTACATTTCTGTATAACCTTGTCTAAGATGTTTAAGGGATTTGATGTGATTTACACAATCTTAAGAAAACACCAAACGCAAAAATAACCCAAAGCAACCCACCATTCACACAAAAAAACCCAAAAAGCAAAGAAACATGAATAATGATAAGTAATAGTAGATGAGTTAAGAGAAAGATAGAAATGTCACCAAAGGTAGAAAACTTAAGATAAATAAGGTATTTAACTACTTCTGTTAATGAATATTGGTCTTCTTGATCCCAATGTGCTTAGCGAGATTTGTAGAGCAACACTGTGGTTTTACCAAATGCCTGTTGAAATTCTGCTGCTTTATTTGAGGTAGTAATTCACTGAAATTATACATATTTTTCGGTTTTTATATATCCATTGGATTTGTACCTCAATAAATTCAGGAGCTTTACTTTTTTGCAGTTCTAGAGGAGGAGTTTGTTGAACAAATGCACAACTGTTTCCAAATGAAAGCTTACCTTGGTTTTTCCTGTGTCCTCTGATTGCCAAATCCACTGAGCTCCCTTTTGAACCTTGAGTGGAGAAGGGGCTGGGTTGAGTGACAGGACAGTCGAGGTTGTCAGTGCTGGAGAGGAGTAGAAGAGTGACAGTGGTGCAGGTTCCTCAAGCCCAGTGGAAATGGAGACATGGCAGAGCAGCGTTTCACAGGGTACACTAACTGGAGGCATCTTGAGTTCCTGGTACCAAGCGAGCTTGCAGAGAAGTCCGACCCAAATCAGACCTCAGCTGGGAGTACTTTTGACAGCAAGACTGGCCTTTTTGCCTAGGCCTCACATTAACATATTTTAATATGCATATATACGCATCTATAGGTATTAAACGGCTTAAATTGTCTACATTCACTTTTCTTATAAGTATCTTTAGCTTTTTTTTTTTCAAAATATAATTATTGAAAAATGAGTTAAAATTGCTAAGAGGAATTGCTATTAAAGTAGCTTTCTCTGGTAAAATATCTCTAAATTTCATACAGTGAAATGGAGGCATGAGTCAGAATTGCCTTTTGAATTTCTACTTCTCTTTCTAATGCTTGCTCAAGAGCACATTTCACTTAGGCTTCTAATAAATAAGGAAGGCCAAGGCTTGCATAACTGAGCTTAGTGGTATGTGGTAGAGATAATTTTCTATCTAGTGAGCTTTGAAAACAGTAACAGTTGGTATGTAGCTATAAAATCATTTTCTAAAAGTTTTTACTGAATTTGATGCTTGTAGTTGTTGAGGGGGTGACTAAGACAACTGAATTATATCTAACTTACTTGGTGTGATGAATTTCTGCTGGTAGTGTTGTACAGTTGTGCTCATGCAATCAATGTTCATTTGTCCCTTGTAAATTCAAGTCAGGTTTATTTCTTGTTCTGAAAATCTCTAATATTGTATGAGTAAGAAAATACTAATTAGTGGTTTCTAATTTACTCATATTAATGAAATGCCCCAGTTTATTAGTGTGCTAATCTAAGTGGTCTAATCCAGCAGCAAAGACAGCTTTTTCTTTGTATTGGAACGTATCGGCTTTGTGTTTTTTTTTTTTTGTGTGGGGGGGGGGGAGTTGAGGTTTTTTGTGGTTTGTTTTTTTTTGTTTGGGTTTGTTTGGTTTTTTTGGTGGTTTTTTTTTTTGGTTGGTTGGTTTTGTTTTTTGTTTGTTTGGGTTTTTTGGGAGGTTTTTTGTTTTAATTGAATGTGGCTTTTTGTTTCCCACTCTACAAGTTAGTTTTAACTATTTCTACCCTCTCTACCTCTTCAGGAGAGGCTGCAGTGTCCCTCTTGCATCAGGGAAGTGAGCTTTTGGAAAACATTAGCTGATCAGACATCTGCGGTCAGTCTTCACAGAATGCCAGACTGGGTCACGTTGGAAGGCACCGCAGTGGCTCATCTGGTCCTACCTCCCTGCTCAGGCAAGGTCATCCCAGAGCACATGGCACAGGATTGTGTCCAGATGGTTCTGGAATATCTCCAGTGAGGGAGATGGCCTCTCTGGACAATCTGTTCAGTGCTGGGTCACTGCACAGGGAAGAAGTTCTGCCTCATGTTTAGGTGGAACTTCCTGGGCATCAGTTCCTGCCTGTTCCTCTTGTCCCAGCATTATTGGGCCCCACGGTCCATGCTCTGAGCCCTCCCTGCAGACAGGCACAGACAGGGATGACGTCCCCTCTCAGCTGTCTCTTCTCAGGGCTGAACAGCCCCAGCTCCCTCAGCCTTTCCTCCTAAGAGGGATGCTCCAGTCCCCTCACCATCTCCGTAGCCCTCTGTGGATCCACTCCAGGAGCTCCATGTCTCTTTTGTCCTAAGGAGCCCAGAACTGGACACAGCACTCCAGGCATGGCCTCACCAGGGCTGAGCAGAGGAGGGTGGCACCTCTCTATGACCTCTCAAAGATGATAATGAGTGGCCTGTCATCCACAACAGACAAGTAGTAGCCAAACTGGAGAATCCAGTGGTGCTTCTGGTCCACAAACCACCTGCATAGCCATGCTGCTCCAAATTGTGTTTCTCTTCAGAAAACACATTGTGGGGTTTCAGAATTGTTATGTTACTCTAGTTCTTGTAAGTTCTACAGGTAGTTAACCATTGAAGGATCCTTGGATTTCAAGTGTGAGGCTTAGAGACAGTTCTGCCTTCTAACACGTACCTCACTATTCTCCTAAACTTACCTCAGATAGCAAACTGTGTTAGTCATTTTTAGCACAGATTAATACTTACAGAATTGAAAATTTTCTTCATCTGCAGTGCTATTATCAAGGTACTGATAGATCCTGTGCCCAGGGCTTAAAATGTAGTGAAATGTTACATAAATTGATGACATGTGGCAGGTACATCTCACAAATTACAACAATGGCTTTGTGGCCCTTACTGAGTCTCAGTATTTTACAAATTCCCAGATATGTTACCTGCAGAATGAAAGATACCTCCTACAAAGTTCTGGGAAGCCTGAAAACAGTAACTTTTTCTGACAATGGAGTGTTTGATTAGGAAGAAGAGTCTTTTATTAAAACCTTCTCAATCTCTAACAGAGTACATGCTATTTTGGCAACTATTTCATCCCAGCATTTTGAAAGAGTTTTTTTAATATTTGTTCTTGCTTACATAAATTTAGTTTTACGTTGGAAATGTGTCATGAGAGCATGTTAATCATATCTGCTCAAGTGAGAAAAAGCTGTTTTCGTATGAAGATTTTCACTGGAATATGAATGTGGGTTTAGAAGGTCCCATTGAGAAGAAGGTTTATAATTTTGGGGCAGCAGTGCTTAATCTTTTGGAAAATAAAATCAGTAATAAATGAAAAGCTGGAGTACAGTCAGTTGTGTAGAAATGTCCAGATGCTTTTCACTACGGCAGCAGCAGGGATACCAAAGCTGCTATAACTGTAACTGGGAAGGGCTCAAGAGGAAAAGTCTACAGAACTGGCAGGTTGCCTGAAAAAATAAACTTGGAGTAGCCCAGGAAAATGGTGGCAGCAGTAACTACAGTTGAGGTGCTACATTGTCTGCCAAGAAAATGAGTGGAATTTTGTCTGCACCTTCCCAAGCGTGTGCACACACCAAGGGTTATTCTGCGCTTTGTTCTTAGCAGTGTGTGGGATGCGTTACAGGTCTGTCAACACTTTGGGACTGGCTGTCTCTTTTCCTCCCCCCCCCCCCCCCTTTTGCTGGGACTCCCTGATGTTGTTACCATACTCAGATGTTTCCCTGTGGAGTCATGCAGCCCCATTTCCAAACTTGTTGTTTAAAAATCATAATTGAAAAAAGGCTCATAATTCTAGGGTATGGTAGCACTGGCAAAAAAGTGCTTGCATTTGCTGTTTACTGTAAAATGAGACATTACAGATTTAGTAAAATAGAAGTGTCAGTATAGCCACAGACCACATCCTTGCTACAGTTGTGTAGGGACTACATTTACTTAAATTTTTTCCGAGTTCAGACAACTCTTTGTTAGGTTACTGTAAGCTACTGCATCTATTTCCATTAGAAATTAGAGATTCTTATCCTAGAAAGCAAGCACACAAGGTAGAAATGGCTGAGGTGATTCACCCCCCCACCCCCCTCCCAGGTAAAGAATGAAGGGCTTCACAGAAGCCAAACAAAACTGGCCTAGGCTTGTCTTACATTTGTGTTTCCACCTCACCTTTAAATATCAGTGCAAAAATTCAGCATTAATGCAGAGAGAATGAATTTATTGCTCTGGTAATCTTGGTCTCCTTACCTTATTTGCCATCTTTTAAAGTATTTTGTCATGACAAATGCATAAAACTTCTTCCCAGAAGAAATATCTCTGAGTGTATTTGTGATA
The DNA here is from genome assembly GCF_000691975.1 of Corvus brachyrhynchos. Lineage (NCBI taxonomy): Eukaryota > Metazoa > Chordata > Aves > Passeriformes > Corvidae > Corvus > Corvus brachyrhynchos. Next base: position 2,390,842 of record NW_008238447.1, on the reverse strand, counting down.
TATAGTATACTTGTGTGTATCCATAATAGAGGTTAGATTGTCAGTCTGTAAATCTTAGATAAGACATAGAGTAAGTGCTAGGAAGCAGATATTTGGTGTAGTATTCTTCTGAAATGTGTTCTTCAGTGTTCATTTGTCAAAAGGAACAGTGTTTCTAAATTAAAGATGTGGAGGCCTCTTCAAAGTTGTGTCCTGGTTTGTGATTTTGTTTGTATTCAACCTTTGCTTTGATGGCCACATTGAGAATAAGCAAATGAGAAGGCCTTAGCACTGAGGAACACATAAATAAAGGCTACAAAGAAAGGGCATGAGAGAAGCTTTGAAGTGGCATCTAGTTTTAATTTTAGTGGGAGGAAACCAGATGCATCTTTGGGAGTTCTGGCCCAGCTCTTTTTTTTTTTTTTTCCCCTTTATTTTTTTAAGAGGACTGGGAGCTCAACCAAATCATTCAATGGAGAGACCCCAAACCAACTGTTTCCACTCTGGTACTTTGATCTTTGTTGCCACTTTTGAGTGAACTGCTCTGTTCCAGAGCAAAAATTGTCTAACCCTTCATTTCAACTGTGTGCATCATCCTGGACAACTGGATTACATATCTCTCTTTTCTCCGTTCCAACTGCAGTTATCTGAGTTAATTTCCTATCCAATATACTGACAAAGATGATAGCAATTTCAAAATAGCAAAACTGATCAGAATTTCGATTTGGCTGGCTTCTGTAACATGTGCTAGAACAAAACATTGGTACACAGCATTTTGGGTCAGCAGTCCTGTAAACGCAAGATAGCGTGAAAACAAAGAAACCTGCTTGTGTAGGACTTCTTTTGGCAAGCTCTGCACCTGGAATGATGTGCTCAGTTGCTGCTTGCAAATAGAATAATATCTCTGAATGATATATTTGAGTGCTTTTCTTTTTTCAGTAGTCCTTGGATCACATTAAGCCAACAATAAGATTGCTGTTGACTGTACATTTAGTGAGTAGATTAAAACTACACAACAAGGTTTTTCTGAGTATGTCTAGAAAACAAGTAAAATAATCCTGTCTCCTAAAGAGATTAAGAGTCTCAAAGGATGGAAAGGAGAAAGAGAGTAGATAAGAAGGCAAATAACATGAGTCAAATTCAAGGTTACTGTCAACTTCTAACTGAACAGGATAAATCCTTTTGCTCTCAGGGCTTGTCCATGTGCCAGAACTAAAATACCTTATTAATGATGCTAAAGCTTGCAGTTTTCAGAGGAAAGAATTGTAAAGGAGAAGTTTGAAAATTCTGTAGAAAAGAAAAGGGGTCGGCTTGGTGCTATTAGGTTGGTATCAGTTGTCTTGCACTGAGATAGCTAAAAATGGACCTTCCACCCCTGGGAGGCTATTTTGGTGTGGTTAGGGCTGTGTGTTTTCTTATTTATTGTTGGTTTGGTTTAGTTTGGTTTTGATTCATTTATGGCAGGTATCAAACCACTGCTGGAATCAAGCATAGAATATTATCTTCATCCATGCCAAGAACTATCCTTTATTTTGCATTGAAATGCTCATCTCATGTCATCTTAGTGTCATTTCTGAAGCCCAGCACATTCCAGTAGCAATTATTAATGAGGAATAGTTTGTGGCACTTACCAAGTCTGGAGAATATGCTCATGAGTAGTAATGAAATACACAGGGAATTTTTTCCTGTCTTTGTCTCTCTTACGCCATTAATATGGATCCTAAAATAGTAAGGATCAGTCATGGCCTTCAGAAAAAGTGCAGAAGACTTTGTGTATGGTTATCCTGTGTTCTCAAAACACAGGAAAAACTGGAAGGAGGAGGCTGTATCTCTGCATAAGTAAAAGGAACACACTGGCTTCTATCTGGCTGTATCAAAGTGAATCACTCTCTTTCCACATAATAAAAGTACAGACACATAAATATGCAGAGTTGAAACTTTGAATTACACATTGGACTTGGTATAAAGTTGAAATTAGAGTTCTCATTAAAAAAAACTCTCAGTTTTTTGCTTTATTTCCCCTGAGATTTATTGATGATGTATAGGTAATAGTATAATAATTGAAATTCCAAGTGTATGTGTGTGTACCCAGAAATTTATGGATAGCTGAACAACTGTCTAAACTGGATGTTGAAGACTGTGAATATCAAATTGTAGCTTGAATAGAGTTGAATAAAACTCTGTGCTCTGCAAGATGGAGTTTAAAACAAATGCCTTAAGCTACTGTTATGTGGGAGGGTTATGACAATAATTATCAAGCTTCGCTACACCTTGTGCAAGTATTTAGAGGAGTCTTGTCAAAATACCAGCTAAATTACTGCCAAAAATGCAGTAATTAGATGAGTAATGAAAAAGTTTTCAAATGGAAGTATTTAAAATCTATTCATCCTGTTAGACATATTTACAGTCATCACTCTTAGTTGCACAAGCTGAATTTCCAGTGTTCACTTGTGAGATGTCACTTGTGTCTAAGATGAAGGCAAAGAAAAGCCTGTTTTTTCCTTTGCCTTGCCCTTTTAGAAGGAAGTGATTATGCAGATCTAGAAGGAAAGTACTGTATAATCCACAGGAACATGGTTCATGTCTGTGATATGTTTTCTGCCTTTTTTATGTAATCCCAACTACCTCCTGTACATCTCAACATCTGTGTGAGCAGTGAGGAAAACCGTGTTTTCCTCAAGGATTTTTTGGTGGTTTTGCAATGCTAACTTGATACATGACTCAAACCTGAAGCAAAATATTCTTGAATATTGCTGTCTTTGCTCTCCTCTCTCACTTTTCTGCCCTCTCCCTTATTTCTCTCCTGGTTTTGCATGGCTTCCCCACTGCAGTCTTTCAATATTGGCCTCTTCCTGTATCATCAGTGAGGTGCACTCACACAAAACATGGGATGTGCCTCCTCTTGGGTGGGCCTGAGTATTGATGGTCCCTGAGCAGAAGTCCTGATCCACTTATTTCTACATTTATGGATGTCAGCTGACTGTGACCTGTCAAGGTTTAATGCAAACAAGAAAGCAATGTTTTGGCAAAGCTTTTTTGGCCAGCTCATCTCCGTAGGTTTTGTTTGTTTTTTTCACTTTGGTGTGAGAGTTTCTGAAACGTCAGAGGGGAAAAAAAAAGAAAGTTTCTGGAAGGGAAGAAAAAGAGGGATCACAAAAGAAAAAACACCCAACCAAATAAACCTGGATGCTTCCTCAGGAATGTTTTGAATCTGAATTCTCTTTAATCTGGGCCACTTTCCTTGAGAGGCATTGTATGACCACGGCAATTAGAAATGGCACAGACTGTCCTCGGAGTGTCTCTTTCCTGTCTCCTCATTGTAATTGATACATTTCTAAAACAACAGCTTCTTCAGGAGCTAAACTTAGAACTATCTGCTGAATTTAGTACAAAGATAAAGTAATGGAAATGGCTAGCTCGTTCAGTAAGCTGTAACACAGTCTCTCCATTTAGGCATCAGTAGGTTTTTAAAATCCCAGTAGAGGAAGTGCAAAGAATTGGGTTACCTTTCTAGTCTTGCACTCTAGGTTTATGAAGGCTTATCCATTCATTCACCATGAAAGTAATGTGGATTTTTTATTCGGCTTTTGTTTGGAGGCAGCTTTTAATCAATAACGCTCTAAAATTGCAAATTGTTATGATTCAAAGAATTTTATTTTAAAAGTGGAGAATATTAAGATAGGCTTGTTAAATTGAGGTTGTTTTTACAAAGCAAGAAGGGTGGAAGGCGTGACGTTCGTGAGATGAGCTGTGCTTCATAGTTTTGAAAGATCAGATGGTTAAGTGAGTAGGCAGTCGGTGTTAAGGATAAAGTGCCTGTGATCTGGAGATCATCTAGTCCAAAGCCTCTGCTAAAGCAGGCTCACCTACAGCAGAGTGCACAGGGTTTTGTCCAGCCAGGTTTTGAATCTCTCTAGAGGAGACTCCACAGCCTCTCTGGGCAGCCTGTTCCAGTGCTCAGTCACTCTCACAGTACTTTTTCCTCATATTTAGGTGGAACTGGCTGTGCTTCAGTTTGTGCCCCTCGTCCTGTCGCTGGGCACCACTAAAGAGAGCCTGGCCCTCTGTTCTTGTCAATCACCCTTCAGATAGGTGGATGCATTGATAAGATCATCTTTCTCCAGGCTGACCAAAGCTTCCTCAGTCCTTCCTCACAGGAGAGATGCTCCAGTCCCCTCATCATCTCCATAGCCCTGCGCCTCTTCAGTAGCTCCTTGTCTTTCTTGAACTGAAGAGCCCAGAACCAGCCCTCCCTTTCTCTTCCTTCCCTTCAGAGGCTGGAGGACTCAAATCCAAACATTTCTTTCTTGCACAGCAGCAGCTGATAGTTGTTGAATTTGGGCAATTTCTGCCAAGCTGTGGGAGCCACTGTGATCTATCAGGATCTGCAGTTCAGGGGAATGAGATAATGCCAAGTGAGCATTTTTAGGCCGCTGAGGGTGAAGCTCAGCCTCCCTGCCACTGCAGGGTACTTCAGAGCAGCACCCTGAATTAAAAAGCCACCTGCAAAAGTAGAACTGTGATTGCAACCCCCTCACTCTTATTCCAGTCACTGAGTATTTCTCTGTAATATTGGAAATCTTAAACTAGTATCTTCATGTGCTGAGGATGAAGACAACTGCTTTTACAGTGGTGTTACTTTATCCTTACAGAGCAGTTGTATGTGTCTCATGTTTAACTTGTCCCTGTCCAGCTGAAATCCTGTTTATGAATACATAAAGTCATAGCTGAAGTGAATTATCTATGTTCATATATGGACTAAAAACACTTTTACTTCTGTAGTTTTTAAAATTCAAAGTGGTTACCAACCCAGTACCAGTGTTTTCTGTCTCTTTTCAGTGTGTTAATGAAGATTTTTCAATACTAGTTCTCATCCTTTTTCTTAGTATATATATGTGTATATATATATATATATATATGCATTTGTGAGTGTTTACACGTATGTTGTTGTGTGCCATAATGAAATATTCTTAATTGTTTTCACTGTACTGATACATTTGATGTACTGGATTTACATCGAGCTGGAAAAACAAAACATTATTTCCTAATACTTTTATCTCTTTTTCACAGTCATAATGAACGAAAAGTAACCTGCAAACATCCAGTAACAGGACAGCCTTCGCAGGACAACTGTATTTTTGTTGTGAATGAGCAGTAAGTGACTTCTGTTTGACTCTATAAAACACAGGTTTTAAAGGCCATTAATAGTGAAGTAAGATTCAGTGATTACTAGTGGCAATATTTTTTCCAAGTCAGATCAACATGTAGATAGTTTTACTTGTTTAAATTACTTGAAAGTAATGATAAATATTTTATGCTAACTTTTAAGATATAAACATAGCCCAAATTAGTTCTATGATAGAAATGCATCATATTTATGCACTTTATGAATTTCCACTTGTCACTTTAGTTTTTCTGTAATTTTAGTAAATGACCTAGATATTATATAACAAGCAAATAAACTTCCAGAAAGGGATACATTTTATAATCACTTAGGGACAATCACAAGCTGTTAATCTATAATGTTTTGCCTCATAGTTTCTCCTCAGCTGGTTATTTCCTTGGCCAGTTGGGACACTTCCTGAATCATTGGATAATAACTTGGATTTGCTGTCTTTGCATTAGTTTGTAGAATACACAGCAATGCAAGAAGCTCTGCACGGAGTGCATACCTGACCTCAAGACTTTGTTGGTGTCTGGGTTCTGGGTGTCCTACTCACCACCATTGCTGCAACACGTTACACGGTGGCTCGAGTGAAAACCATCAGAACTGGCCAAATTTCACAAATGTGCCTGTTCTCACCAAAGTGGGGCAAAGCCAGATGGGATCTCTGGAAAGCATTTCTTCCCATTTCCATCTCACGCTCATACCTGTCTTTTTCCCTCCCACCAACACCTTGCACTAATAGAGAAATTCTATTTTTAAACAACATCTTAAAATTCATCTATAATAGATTTGAGTTTAGAACACAATGCAGGTAACTCTGCAGTGAAGTTTGAATTGCTTTCAAATTGGAAAAGTAGGACACAGGCTGTACAAGGCTACATCTAGGGGTGCTTTTTATTAGCAGTCTGCACACACAGCATGTTCTAGTGCTATTACATATTCTATTTTCAGGACTGCTGCAGCAATGTCATCTGAAGAAAAGAAGGAGCGACCAGTAAGCATGATATGTGAAGCAACTAACTATAATCTGACATCAGATTATGCTGCTCATCCAATGAGCCCTGTGGGCAGAGTAAGTCTTTATGTCCAATAAATTAGAACTGAAATAATTCAGTTATTCCAGAAGGTAGTAGACAGTGCTATGTGTTAGTATTCCACTGAAAGAAAGAAGCAAAGCTTATATATTTTTCAGGGCACTTGACTGCTTCCACGTTTAATTTGGAAACTGAAGTGTCTGAAACAAATTGTCACTGTAGTTGTAATTTCTATCAGGTATCTCAGATTTTATGACTTGCACGTACTTAAATTGTCTACAGAACCTGACCTTTCTGATCGGTGTGAACAGCAAAAACCTTGAGTGACTGATGAGGCATCTGGGCCAGCATTGTTACAGAAATTGCTCCATCACAATCAATTGCCTGGATGTCTCCAGGTAAAACAGAGAGAGTTGGAATTGTGAGTAAGAAGGAGTTGTGAGAGAGGTGGGAGGTGACCCTGTGCTAAACAGCAGGGGAATGATTTCCTGCCATTGGACCAGAAGTAGAAGTCCTGCCTTCCTAGGAAAATTCCTGGTAAATGTTCAGGAGAATCCTAGGGTCACCTTAATTTGTGTTTTGCTTCTCCATTCACCCAGTTTCTCAGGAGGTGAAGGTAAATGCCCAGATGTTCTTATCAACTTTTAAGTTTATCGGATGAAGCTGATGAGCCTATTGTCTGTTTGGGTTTTTTTTTTGTTTTATTTTCAACTTTCCTGAGAGATAAGTGCACTTGCTACAAAATCAAGAATTGTCTTAAGTTTCCTAAGAGACCAAGATAGCAGCTTTGATCAGTGACGACAGACAAGAGCTGTCATCTCTTCTACCCAGTAGTTAAGAGCTAAACAAGGGGGAAAAAACCCTATACTTTAGCTAGTCATTGAAAATTTTAACCCTGAGAAGTGCTTTTTCAGCAGATTAATCCAGCCTGCAAGGGAAAAATAAACTTTAGAATGTGTTCTAACTGAGGAAATTCCGTAATGTCAGAAACTTGGATTGAAATAATTGACTTACCATGTGGTAAGAAACATTGCAGGGTTCCTTTAAGTGCATTTTGGAGACTTTTTTTGTTTTACATACCTCACGAGACAGGCAGGATCCTTGACCTACATTAGAAAACTGTTATTTAATGAGAAAAATGTCTTAATCTATTAATGTTGCTGGGGGGAAAAATAGAGAGTCACAGATGTATTATAAACAGTAACAAAATCCATCTCAACTTTCATATGATCATGTGTAAGTCCATGCAGGAAAACCAGTTTCAAGTACAACAAACTAGAAAACTGCCAAACAACAGCAAAAAATAAACTCAAAACTGGCTAAGCCCTAAAACAACTAAGCAAGCAAAAAACCCAAGGTAATTTCTTGATAGAGTCGTAATAGTGATGTAGAATGCAGTAATTAGAAAGCTAGTTCTCTTGAAATTCATTTTCTAGGAAGCAATCTCAGGTTAAATATGCAAAATTAATTACAATTTAGGAGCATGTGTCTTACATTTTTCACACTTCTCTTTCAAAAGAGTAGTTGAAAATGCCCTTTAGCCTAGTGTTTGTTCCATAGTCTTCTAGAATGAAATTGAGATTTCTGTGGCCCACTTAGTGATTACTTTTACTTTCATTGATTAATGACACTTTAGTTCCCTGTGAAAATAATATTTTGAAAAAACAGGCTGTTGTTCTACTTTTCATTCCTCCTGTTCTAGTTATTTAAATGCACTTAAAATATTAATGTGATTATTGTGGCTGTATGTGTAATTACTGCCCATCAGTTTTCAGGTGTGAATTTGTCTGAATTAGTGCAACACCATTTAAAAAGTGTTGATTTTGGGAGGTGAATGCTGGCAAAGTATAACCACAGCTAATATCAGTCTGCCTTTTCTGGCAGCTATTCAAGGCTAAGGAGTTGAATCATTTCTAAAGATGCCTATATAGAAATGGCCCATGGGTTGTACCTGGATACAAAACTGATTTTCTTCTGTGTTTTTACTCAAACATGTCTTCAAACAGTAGAGCCTGAAATTCTTGGCTGTCTTACTAGCTTTTGAATATAATATGTAGAGGCCTGGTATATTACAGCACAATAAAACAGGAAAAAAATGTTGGTGAGGGAAGTTACAGAGAATTAATTACAGAGGAGAAGATGCTTTGTGTGGTTGCCAAACCAATTTTTTTAGGTGGTTTTTGTTCTCAGAGATAACTCATGAACACACCTGATACTGGCATGTAATGAGGAATGGAAAAAAAGTTTGGGGTACAGCTAAAGTTTCAGACAGTTGAGGGGTACAGAAGAAGGTTCTTCCTGCCATTAACATTAATTGATCCCAGATAGATAGGGAACTTGGAGAAGTTTCTATTTTGTGTCAGAAAGACTCTCTGGAGTCTAATACTGGGGCTAATATGAGGTGAGGCAAAAATCAGTTGCTGCCCAGTAAAAGTCTTAATTCCAGTCTTGCTTTCCCACTGTATACATGAGGGGGGGCCAAATAACACACTGCAGCTCTGTTAAGTGCTGCTTGTTTCCTGTTAGCTTGAAGCATATTTCCAAACATGGAGCCACTAGCACAGACCCCTGGCTGTGAAAAAGGTCTAGGCAGGCTTCAGACTGCTACAGAAGTATATATGTAGAATGAAGAAATTGTTTTAGTAGTTGTCTTTTTTTTTTATCTTATCTTTCTTCCTGCTGTTAAAATCACTACCTAGACAAACAGGATTATGTGTCCTGAATTGCTTTTTAATGTGTAAAGTCAGTCATATTACCAGTCACCCTCCACATTTCAGATTTGCTGCTCTTCACTGCTGTCCTGATTATCAGCAGAATAAGGTGAACAATTTTCTCCCAGGAAGTGGTGTGCAGTGTTAGCCCAGGACAGCTGCTGAGGAATTCCTGGTGACTCCACTACAGCTGGGATGTTTCCCAGTGCTCATTAATATTAATCAGTTTGTTTATAGGTATTTCAAGCCAGTCCAGCTTTGAATGGCTGCTCTAGGTGTAGCCATACAGGTCTGCTCAGATTCCAGGAGATTTTGGATCAATAGTCATGGGGTTCATTAGCAAACAGCACGGTGAGCAGGAGCAGTGTGAAGGGCAGTACAGCTCAGAGCTGAACATCCCTACTGTGTTTTTGTGGTTTATATTCAGACTGTCCAGTAGTGCTCCTTGTGCATCTTCTATTTTAGCCTCGCCTAAATGAAATCCAGTTTGCTTTATTATGCAAACCAAAGCACACTAAGAGGGAATGATTGGGAGATTTGCTTCAAGAGTAACCTCCTGGTCCAAGGGGAAATGCTGAGGCACAAACCCACCCAGCTCATGGACGACTGCAGCACTGGAAGGCACCGAAATTGCCTATAAAATCCAGAAAGTAGCATCATGTTGTTCTGTGGTTTGGAAGATAATGTAAGCCTTGAAGACTGGCAACATATTTTTAAACTGAAGTTGAAAGTAACAAAGATACAGATTTGTACTCTCTGAGTTGACATGGAAAAAATTTCCTTATTAGCAAGGTTCTCAACCTATGTTTTTCAAATATACATGCAATAAATTTAATGTTAATTAATTCCTTTTCTGCTAGTTCTGAAGCTGGGGAAGAAGCCTCACATAAATCCTGTGTTTTTCTACCAGCTAAGCAGAGAAAAAAGATACTTGCAGGGTGATGAAATGTGCAGCCCCAGATGCTGACTGGTCTGTTACCCAGAGTTCAAAACCCTGCTGGTGTTTGTTTTTTCAGTTTTGGAAAACAGTGAATATCACTGGCTGGACTTCTTGGCTTCTTTCCCAGTACTGGATTTGTGCAGGGTTCTTCCCATAGGTGCTGATTTTGGAGGCATCTGAGTTGCTGGGACTGTGCCTTAGAATGCATCAGATGTGACTCTAAGTACCAGGTGTGACTCGAAGTTTGCTTGCTTTGTTACCTTCTACACCTTCCAACAAGTGATTAGTAGTTGGGTCATTCATTCACTATCCTCTTTTTCTCTTTTCCTTCTCCAGAAGCTGGAGCTGGGCAATATGTCCTGTATTTTTTTGTGCTGTGGGGTAAAAAGTACTTGAAACCTTCAGTTCTTTTTTTTTTTTTTTCTGTCTTCCTATGTCCACACAGATAATTAGTTATGTCTGAGAGACCACAGGATGACCAGGGATCGCAGGCATAACAAGTGGAGGAGGTGATCTGGAGTCTGAGAACTCATAATTAGTTTATATATGCACCTACAGTATTTCAATATCCCAAAATACTCATTGTCTTAAGGTTCAGAATTTGTTGTGAAGTTATTCTCTTTATGCAGTGTGTGGTAAAATAAATACAAGTCATCTGAAGTGTTCTCTGTATTAACTAAAATTAGAAAACACTTGTGATGCTGCATTTAATTAAAGGAAGTTTGTATTCACAGTTGGTAGGATGTAACCCACTAAAACTCTGCTGTTAGCTCAGTGAAATTGGAGTCAATATGGGTTTTTATCAGACCTACCTTAGAGAGGGTTGTCTAAATTATCTGAATTTGTTAGACTTGACATAAGTGGTTGGTTGTCTTCAGAAGCATCCTTAATGCCATAGCTGTTTTTACAAGTATAGGAATTCTGGAGCACTCTTGAGAGGTTTTGAACTTTGAATGCCTAATATTAGAGTAGGTATGAGTGTTAAATTATTTCTGATCAAAGTGTTAGCACAGCTTTTGTGTGATATGCCAATAGAGCAGTCACACAGGTTAACAGAGAGAGATTAGTTCACTTTATGACTGGATTGTTGTATGTTCTTTGTTATGTATTCCTTCTTCACAGCTGGGTGTCATAACTCTCTTGGCTTCTTGCAAATCTTGGTCCATTTTGCACTGATAGAATTTTTCAGAAGAAAATGTGGAAGTTTTTGACATTTATTCTTAATTAGGTTTTCAATTGCTTGCTCTGTCTTGCTTTTCAGAACTGAGTCAAATTTCCATATCTCCAAGGGAAATTAAAAGCACTCTGATTGTTTTTATATTCCCTCGTGATTCTTGCAAGAAGGAAATACAAAACGTCCTTGTTTCATTGTGTTGTAGACTCTAGGCAAGCACACATAGTTTTTGTAATGTTATTAGGTTTTTTTTGCCAAGCAATGTTGTATTCTTCAGTTAATGGCATCATTGACAGATGCTCCTCATCATTTTAAATGAAGTTTTCAGTTCATGATTTTTTTAACCTGCTGCCGGATTCTCTCTGAAGCACATGTAAAACCCAACTTAGTTCTGTGATGTGTGTTGAGAAAATTTCCATACAGAGACCCCACACCCTCATTTGCAACAAAACCTGGGTGTTTGTTTAGCATTCCTCCTTTGGGAATTTTGCATAACCTCATGATTAGTCTCAGTAGTAGAGATAGGGAAGCTGAAACACAGGATTGTATTGTCTCAATTCAAATGGTGGATTTGAAGCAGAGATGAGAATGTAGCTTTAAAAATTCACTTGAACTTTACTTCTGCACGGGAGTGTACTTTGCTCTATCACATCTCCTGGTCTCTGAGGCACCAATTCTTACAGAATTTAAAACACAAGTAAATGTTCGGCTCGTTTAGTTGCAGAACAAACTTTATAAATGTAGGCTGAGAAGAATGAAGTGTGAATTGGCAAAGCACTGCAGGTTTCTTTGTATCTTTTCCAATTTCTTTTGGTTATTCAAGTAGAAGGATGAAATCTAAAATGGTTTATTTTTCCTCCTTCTCTTAATCGTGTGTGATGATTACAAGATTGTAAAAAGTGTAAGCAACAGCTGATGTGACCTCTGGAGTTTCATGGAAAGGTTTCTAAGTTGACTTCAGTGCAAGCAAGTAAAATAATGAGTATTCAAACTAACCAAGAGATCACAGAACAAAGAAAGAATACTAAAAAATCAGTATATTTTAGGAAAGGGGGAATTACATCTTGTTGGAGTCTGAACAAGTTTTCATGTGTTAGGTCAGTGTTGGAAGCAGGAAAGAGTAGAATTGCTTGCCCAGGTGATGTAATTTTTCATAGCTAATAATAGTTCTGTGAGTTTACCTCTTCCTACAGCTCAGTAGGCATTCTATCTACCTTAGAAGAAGGTCAGATATGTATTTGGTTGGGTTTTTTCCTGTTAAAAAAACCCCCAAAATACCTTTAAGTACTTGTCTTGGGATTTATCTTTATATTCTCTGCAGAAGAAAAGAATGAAATGCTGAAACCAGCAGAACCATCACAATAATTACCTAAAAAAAAGAATACAGTTGGTGTTCTGCAGTTCCCCAGAGGAACACATAGAAGAAAAAGATCTTAAAGAAAACAAAAGCGTTTTGATTTTTCTACAGTTATTGGTGTCATGGTTTCTTTAACGTGTTCCATTCAATTTAGACATCGCGATCTTCAAAGAAGGTTCATAATTTTGGAAAGAGATCGAACTCCATAAAGAGAAATCCTAATGCACCAGTTGTCAGACGAGGCTGGCTCTACAAACAGGTACTCTGCCCCTCTTCACCCCCTTCTTTTTTTTTCCTCTAATGTGTGTAGCACAAAAGACAACCACTTCTATAAAATACGATAGCAATAGCAGAGTGAAGCCATAAACTGGGGTCTTCAGTTAATTAACTACTTATTGGTTATCAGTCTGATACAAATAAGGCCATCAGACAAGTGAACACTGATAGATTATATATACATGATTCTCTCTAAAAACTCTAAGCAGGTGTTGGTAGTAAATAGCTGATTTAATTTCAGGCATGTCAAGATCGTGGGACAAGGGTGTATGACCCAGAGTACTGGTGTTTTTTAAGTTTCTTTTGTTAGACTCTATCTTTTTCTTTTTTCTAAAAATAGTATTTCAATTAAACAATTGTAAGTGAAGCCATTTCTTCATATATTTCACATAGGTATTTCTATTTTCTTAATTCAAAGATAATCATCTTAAAACCAGAGATTATTTTAGGTTTTCCTGTGGAGTGTAAACTAATCTGAAGTATGTGCTCTGTAGTACTGTGACAGTGTTCTAGCCTGCTGTAGATTTGCTATTCTGCAATACCAGACTACCCTTGCTCTTTATTGGTTTGCAGGAATTCAGAGTGCAGTAGCTTGATCAAAAAAACTGAACAACAAAACCCATTAGGCCATAATAAGAATCTATTTTTCAAATCCACCAAGAACCCTGTAAGAACTTGTCATTTAAACTCAGCTGAGACAAATGTGTGTATGTAATTTTGATCTACGTTGTCATTTACTGTGCCTACTCAGATAGACTGGAATGACCTACACAGATTTCTGGGTGCTGGTGATGAGTCAGTTTTTAAAAACTACTCTCAGATAATAAGATCCAGAAGTGTGTTTTTAGTGGAAGATTTTCCCAGGTTTAGACAATGCTGTGGCCTCTACTGTCGTTCAACGTTGAGAGTGAAAAATTCTCACAAAAGGTGAGAGATTTTGTTGCTGTGTTTTGGGGCACAGAATCACACAGTTGTCTTGGTTGGAAGGGACCTCATGATGATCTAGCACAACCTCCCCTGCTCAAGCAGGCTCAGCTTGAGTATGCTGAGCTGGAAGGGACCCAGTCAGGATCATTGAGTCCAGCTCCTGGCCCTGCACAGGACACCCCCAGAATCACACCATATGCTTGAGAGTCTTGGACAGGACTTTGTGCAGCTGGGCTTTGAATATCCTCACAGATAAAGACTGCACCACAACCTCTCTGGCAACTTGTGATGGTATTTGACCATTCTCACAGTAAAGAAGTTTACCTCTGCTCTTTTGTGTCCGTTGTTTGTTTTCTTGTCCTTGGCAAAAGTGTGGCTCCACATTCTTTACAGTCTTTCATCAGATATTTATATACACTCATAAGATGCCTCCTGAGCTGCTCTCTCCCCAGACTGAACAGTCCCAGCTCTCTCACCCTGTTTTCATATGAAAGATGCTCCAATCCCTCAGTCATCTCTGTGGCCCTTTGCTGGGTTCACTCCAGTATGTTCACGTTTCTCTTGTTCCAGTGAGACCAGTGCTGAACAGCACTCCAGCCAGACCTCTGTAGTGCTGAGCAGGGAGGAAGGATGTCCTCCCTCCAGCTGTTGGCAGCACTGCTAATGCAGTCTGGGATGCTGCTGCCTTTCTTTGCCACGAGGGTGCATTCCTGGCTCATGATGGTGCATGGGGTTATTCCTCTCCCGATGGAGGAATGAGCATTTCCCTCTGTTGAACTTCAAGAGATCCTTCTCTGCCCAATTTCCCAGCCTGTCGAGGTCCCTCTGAATGACAGAACAACCATCGGGAGTATGAGCCACGCCTCATAACTCTTGTTATCTGCAGACTTGCTGAGGGTGAGCTCTGTGCAGCTCATTAATGGAGTTGTTAAATTGTCTTGGCCACAGTATCGACCCCTGGGGCAGACCATGAGGCACTGGCCGCCCACTCCCTGGGCCTGGCACTTCAACCAGTTTTTAATCCAGTTGGAGATGGTTTATGTGGTAAACAATTTGAATGCTGTGATGTTTGATTGGTGTTTGTAAGAAAATGTGCTGCTGGATATTTATTGCCATGTTGTGGTAGTCATTGAAAGCCAATTTAGTCAAGAGTTTTATCAACAGGTATGGTCTTCAAAAATTTACAGTGAAAGCTTCTGCAGGTTTCTTTCTGATAGTAAGATAATGTTTATGTAGTCACAGAGACTGGCAATTTTTGTTTCATTCAGGGTGTGCTGTCTCTGTGCACGTAAGGACCTTCTTCTGTCATTTTTCTGATAATTTTTTAAGTCCAGAGCCAGCTCCCTTTCTGGAAGATGTTTGAAGTGAACATACATTTTCTGAATAACATTTCCTTGCTAATGCTTGGTTTATCCTTTCTTCTTCTTTCAGCTCATTTCCCCCACCCCAAAAAGAGCAGAGCTTGAAATATGAGGCTAAAAATTATCCTGGCTTTTCTTGGGTGGGGGAACTACCCGAAAAATTAACCCACCCCACAGTTTGTCATCACAGAATCCCTCTTCTTTATTGTCACAAAAGCTATTTACTACAAGAATATTGCTAATTCACACATACTTTTCTTCTTGGAACAGATTAACATATTTATTAAATCAGATTCTACCTGGATGTGTGTGCTGCAAGGCTCTGGCTTATTTACACTGCAGTAGTGGTGGCAGTCTTTCATTCTGAGTTGTGTGGTGTAAATTGGTTATAAGCATAAAAGAAAATTAAATTGCTGTAGGAATAAACTTTATTTAGGAAAGAAATTTGCTCTAGATATATGAGTGGTAGTAGAAGACAAAGTTCAACAGAGAGTTTCTTCAGACAACAAAGGAGGATGTACCTGAAATACTATCTTGCTCTTTAAGGAAAAAAAAGCTTTTTTTTTAATTAGTTAAACGGTAGGTTGTAATCTTTAGCATGCCTGGAAAAAAGGAGGCTCAGAGCAGGCCTTCCTACTCTCTACAGCTGCCTGAGAGGAGATTGTAGTGAGGTGGGGGCTGGTCTCTTCTCCCAGGTGACAAGTGGCAAGACAAAAGGAAATAGCCTCAAGTTTTACATTGGATATGAGCAGAAAATTCTTCACCAGAAGGATTGTCAGGCATTGGAACTGGCTGTCCAGGGAAGTGGTGGGGTCACAACCCTGAAGTATAATTAGATGTGTCAGTGTGGCACTTGGGGACATGGTTTAGTGGTGGACTTGGCAGTGCTGGGTAGCAGCTGGACTCAGTGATCTAAATGGCCTTTTCCAACCTAAACTGTTCTGTGATTCTCTGTTAACTTCAGGCTTCCTGGGTTACAGTCTTTGTTTGCAGCGACAGGTCAGGATGAGAAGTCAAATACTTAAAATAGCCAAGAAAATGAGCTACCAGCACACACAGCCCAGCTGTGCAGTGCCTGGTTCACTCTGTGAACCATTGCTGCCACCAGTCTGAGGGTTCTGACTCGATCACTGTGATTCATGCAGGATAGCACTGGAATGAAGCTGTGGAAGAAGAGGTGGTTTGTGCTCTCAGATCTGTGTCTCTTCTATTACAGAGGTAAGTTCAGCTCCTGAGAGCTTCATTTGCTAATTTTGCTGGAAGCAGATGAATTTTGACACACCACTCAAATGTAAGAAATAAGCTGCTGCTTAACTTAATGGATTAAAATGGTTGTATAGCTGTCAATATCCAGGCCTACTACTCTTATCTTTTTTTTTTTCTTTCTTTCTTTCTTTCTTTCTTTCTTTCTTTCTTTCTTAATTACCACTTTCACATAATTGCTTCCTGCCTGCCAGGCTATGCTCAAAGGGCAAACCCATTCACAGCCACCTCTGTTACTTAATTCTGGGTTGTGGTTTTCTCACAGCTTCTGTTGCTAGAACTAAGTATGCCAGGTTAAATCTGATTTTTCATGCAAATTAAGCAGCTGAAATGGGGACGGGGAAGGGATTTAGTGCAGGGGAGCTGAAACTCTGCCTTTAGAATGATAAAGAAGATATATATGCCTTTGGGAACTCTAATCAGTGTTCATGAATGCTTATAAAATGAAATGTTGTCCAATTCCATGTGAGTAGAAGTCTCTGCTGTATTTGGAACAAAAGAATCTGTGAGTAACCTCATGTAGCTAGATTAGACTTATTTTACATGGAAAAAATTAGCTGCTTCTCATTCTAGTCTGGAGTTATGTGTGTTAGTGATCCCTTCACCATTGCAGATCATGAACTGTAGTGCTCCTGAGGAGATAAAACATATAGGACTTGGGCGTAGGGAAACACAGACAATCCTGAAATAAAGTGTACGACCATATTAGTTTAAAGGAGGCTGAGAATGAAGAGGATTGTAAAGCATGGCAGAATAGAAGAGTGTAAACAGGGCCATCTGCAGCCTTAACTGTGGGTGAAGGGTAGCAAAGGGTTTCAGTTTGGGGTGAAACTTCAGAGTTGGTAGAACTGGTGCTGATGCTGGTGATGCTGCAAGCAGAGACTGATGAAGTTAAAATGGTGTTCTCTGAAAGTACAGCATGGATCCAGTCAAAGACAAACCAGGTCTGAAACATAAAAGCTCTGTTTGCAACTGGTTTAGCTAACAAATTCTGAATTATTCAAATACAATAATTAGACTTTGCTTCTCTATCCCAAGTGGTACACATAGTTGGATAAACCCCTGGTGAGTCAAAAATCAGGCTAAAATTTCAGTCATGGAGGCATCGACTGACTGATTCAGTTACACTGTGGTTACCTAAGTGGTCATTATATACTCTGTGCTTTTTACAGGCTTATTTTAAACACATCTTCAGGCTTCTTCTTCAAAAAGTTGTGAAGAAAGTGCTACATTATTGCTGCCTTAAGAACAGATTAAATTGAATGTAAGCACTGCACAGGAAGTTTGTCAAAATAAAAAAAGCAATAAGCAAAACCAACAACAAATAAATATAAATTGCTCCATAACCTTAGTTTTATTTTCTACATGTTAATCTGCCCAACAAGCTGAAATACAAGCAGAATAACCTGAATTGTTTATGTGATAGATGTAGCTTTTAGCTATCACTCACTAGAAAGTAGTTAAAGCTGTTAAAATGGAATTAAACCTGTGCAGTGAGAGTCCAAAATATATTAGAGGTGGCTGCTAAAATACAAGAAGCTTTTACACTAAACTTTTTATGTTTCTGTTAACTCTGTCTCAGATATTGAAAAAATAGAACAGGGAGAGTCATGCACTTGCTCGCAGATCAAACCAGAAACCGTGTTTGTGGTTGTGCAGTTGTGGTTGTTGGGTTTTTTTGGTTTTGTTAGTAGATTTTACTAAACTTCTACAATCGTGTTACAATGTTGGCAGCTGAAATATAGTTTATAGATTAAAAGAAAAATCATGTCACTGTATTTTTTCACAGCTTAGAGAATACTCTTTTTCTGTTCCCCCATGGCATGAAGGACTGTCCACTTCCATATTGGAAGGTTGTTGTTGGCACAAATAAAAGTGCTTAGAACTGGACGGAAGATCTGCTTTTTTTTCTCGTGTACTGTTCAGACACAGCACACAAGTAAAGATGGGTATGGGGCACTGGAATATGTAGATAAAAGCAAGCCTGATTGGAAACAGATTTTTAAAATCTGGAGCTGGAATGTAGCGGTATGTCTTTAACAAAGACCAAAGTCCTCCAGACATGCAGCTCTTCAGTGGAACAAAAATGCTTAATGCTGTTATGTGGCACTAGTGGGGGGATTTACTCAGTGATTAGTCAAAATATAATCTAGCAGAAGAGAGCTTTTCCCCAAAACAGAAGTCCAAATAAAGTAAACCCCAACGTTTGCCTCATGTTCTGAGACAGGGGGGAAAAAAGGCACATTTTTGTGTGTGGCTAGCAAGGAGTTAATATTTATTAAGGTGGGATGGTTTCAGTCATACTTAAGGGTACTGTTGAGTTCCTGAAAGCAAATCCACTCCTTTTCTTTTCTGCCTTCTAACTGGAATCATTTTGTGCTCATCTCTGCAATTAAATAACTATCCCAGAAAGCGTAGTTTTTACATCTAATCTCTCAGGTGATACTAAAATGGCTGGGCACAACTTTCCCCATATAAATAACTTAAATGAAGGTTCTGCCTGTTCAAAATCTAAGGACTAAAAGAAGAACCTGGAAAAGATTTGAAAATTCACACATAAGCAATAATCCTTTTGTGCTGTTGAAGTATTTTAATTGTAAGTGTTTATTTTTCATGTTTGACATTTTGTAATACCTGTGTTTTCATCTTAATTTCATAGATACACAGTCATTTATTGTGGGCACTCTTCTTCAACTAAGAGAAGAGTTATGGGGGACAGTCTCTTAAGATACTGATTACAAATAGAAGTTCTGTATGTGAAACACAATTAAGACTGACTTTGTGAATTGCATCCAATTATTCCTTTATTAGAGTATAATTGGATTTAAAAGCTGGATGTGGCTTTTAGTTAAAATGTCAATTTTTTATTATGATCTATTGATCTAAAATTTTGTGTAAGACAAGGTTCTGGGAAAAGGGTGTTTGTTTAGGGGGAGAGCTTTTTTTTACAAATTATCTGAAACGTATGCATTCTTACAAATGGAATGTAATTGACTGTAAACTCTTTGTGGGAATTATAGTTATAATTTATAATTAAATATTATAATGGGGATTATGTAGCATAATATGCCTGAGATCAGAAGAAGAATGTGCACATTTTTGGTAAGGCCAACAGTCGTAAGCAGTGTTTTAAACTACTTGTGTTGTCATAGGTGTTTTTACTGAGCAGGCAGTAGATATGTGGTGTTCTTGTTCTTGTCACTGAATTAGAGGCTTGACTTCCATCTTCTCTTCAAAGTTAGTCTGGGCTCCTGGTTCTTAATGCATTCTCCTCTGAGCTAAACTTCTTGTTAGTGCTCGTGTGAGGCTAAAAGAGTTTCATCAAGTGTCTGAATGCAAGTGTTGTGTGTCCAAAGGCTGTTTCTCTAATCCAAGTGTGCATTCCCAGATGAGAAAGAGGAAGGAATACTGGGGAGCATACTTCTGCCTAGTTTTCAGATATCTGTGTTGTCTGCTGAGGACCATATTAACCGCAAATATGCCTTCAAGGTAAGGGAATCAGCTTTTCCATTTGATTTTATATCTGAAAGCACGAGAGCCTGGTCATAAGAACTCATTTTTACAGAGTTATTTGGTAAAAAAAGATTGACAAACAGCTTCTGAGGCTGATTTTTACATAATAGAGTAGCAGAAGTTTCAAGTACTTAGCCTGATGTAAATATAGACATAATCACTAGAATGGGAAAATGGATGGATATCACTTAGTAATAGGATTTTCTCTTTAGTTCATGGATCTTAAATATTCGGTGGTGCTTACTAATTGTAAACCAGCATCTGCAGCTGGACTTAGCCCACTAATGAAAGTTCATTCGTTATTTAGATACAAAGTATCTTTACACATAAATAAGAATAATCATTTATTATCACTTAAATCACAAAATTACATGAATCACTCTCAGGAGTGTTTTATGACAATCTTTTAAATCATGATATAAATTACTTTACTAAATATTTTGTCCTGACTTTTTTTGTTGTTGTTTTATGAGCTCCTTTTGGCATTTCATTTGGTCTCCTAAGCAAGACATCATTTATTTACTATGGTAAGTACAAATTAAAACTTACTGTATCATTCAGACTGCCAAAATCCATGCCAAAATCTTATTTATAAGAATTATATTAATCTATATTAATGAATGCTCAATATAGTTTTTAGTAGATTGAAGAAATTTAAGTGCTTTTTATTTAATGTATTAATGAAGAAGCCACTATGATTGAAAATTACAGGCAGTTATTTTGAAAATATGGATGCGGTGACCAAGAAACATTGTAGTGTTCCTTTTGATTTTTTTTTTCTGATCATATTATTTGCAGAAGTCTTACTAGATAAAGCATTAGAGTGAGTATGCAGTAACAATATTTGTCTCTCTTCCTTTACAGAACCTTTCATTTTTATTGCAATGACCATGTCATTTCCAATCAGGCAGCTCATCCAAACATGAGGACCTATTATTTCTGCACAGATACAGGGAAGGAAATGGAGTTGTGGATGAAAGCCATGATAGATGCAGCACTTGTGCAAACAGAGCCTGTGAAAAGGTAGTGTGGGTTGACAAAACAGTGGGACAGTGTATTGCTTTCTCTTACTTAGTTTATTCAATGAAAGGGTGGTCCTTAAAATAGAATGTAAATTGTCCGAAGTGATTTCTGCTTATATTGAAGACCCCTTACTAACTGGACAGAATTGGATAAAATTTTGAAGTAATAGAAATAATCTAAGTTCTGTTCTGAATATTGACTGTAAGGAGCTAGAAGAAAAAAATGAATTATCCCTTTAGCCAGTGGCATCAGAAGAAGTCCAATGACAAATGCTGTGTGCAGGCCTGTTTGACTTCCCTGCCCTCCTGACTGAGCAACAGCAGCTCAACTGGTGGTAGCCTGTGGCTTAAAACTGTCATAATTCTCAAATTCACAGCTGGAGTTTCCAGCTAAATTAACCAGTTGTACCTGTGGGCAACCTGTGGGGAGCCATTCTTGTTCATCATTAAGCTGTCATCAAATTTATGCTTACCTGATCTGGAGCCTTATCTTTCTGTGCCTGTGTGTTGACAACGAAAAGCAACTTATCACCGGAAGCTTTGTGTTCTCAGAAACCGCACACTGTCTGCTGCTGTCTCTCCAGTGAGCAGTTTCCTCTCGGAATGTGGTCCCTAGGGTCAGCTCCATGGCATCTCTAATGGAGACCTCATCAACTGAAAGTTTAAAAGCTCCTCGTTATTGACAGCACAGAGCTTACTGCTGATGGCTGCTGTCACTTGATCTGTTCTCCACTCTGTTAGTTCCTGCTACCCTGGAGCTAAATAAATGTCAGCAGTGCTGAGAAACTCTTAAGTTTAAAAAAGTAGTAAAAAAATCTCATGGACACAGGTACCAGAGAAGTTAATAGTAATAAACTTAATCTGAAAAAATGGGTTTGTATTGCAGATAGAATGGTAATTTACATATGGAGAAATTACTAAACCAAATCAAACCCACTCTACTTCAAACAAAAATCACATATCAATTGTAAAAACACTTTGTAGAGGAATAAAACTGAAGGGGGTAATTCTGAATCTTTTTCTGAACCAGTGAAGTGGCCTTCATTTGCTATTTGCAGTACTGTGAATATCTGCCTGGATATCACAGGGAGAACGGGCTTGCCAACAGCCAAACAATTGTCAGAAAAGCAACTTACATAACATGGTCTTGTTGTTTTGGTTCAGGCAAGGAACCTCAGAATGAAGCAGAAGTAGATGTGACCTCTTTGAAAACTTTTTTGGTAGCCTGGAAATAATTACTTCAGACCAAATAGATTTCAAGAAACCAAGTCTCAGAGACTTTAATATCTCTTAGCTATAATAAGGAAGAAAACCCTTCAGACATCTGTTTTCTTAAGAATCCATCTTTTGGCTATCAAACCAGTTCTTGAAATGAAACGTAGCAGGATATGATCTTATGCAGAAGAAATACTTCTCCTTCCCTGTAAAAATCTGTTAAGTATTAAGTGTTTTATTACCTCATCTCTAAGTAACCTAAAGTTTGGCATGGCATGCTCTAAACATAAAGGAGTTTTTTTCAGCCAAATTTGGCAGTGCTTTTGTTTCTCAGGAGTTCTTTCTAGGGGTTCTGACATTGCACTGACTACAGTTTTCTAACAGACTAGATACTTGCAATACAATAAATGAGTAATTAAGAACTTGCTGCCATAGATATTCATGTAACCTGATGCTGGGCCACTTTTGATTGCCTGTTAATATCAAATGCCCAATGATAAATCAAGAGTTTTTTACAGTATAGTTCTTTAAATCTAGAAATCAGGGTACTTCACTGCTTATGGTACTCTGGAAATCAAATCCAACAGTCTGTGAAACCAAATCTTTTAAATAATTTTAGCACTTTAATTTGTGTCCTTATTTTTCTGGAGATGTGAGTTCTTTGGAGAGGATAAAGATAAAAGGAATATTTAAAACATTAAGTTGGTGGGAGGGGAGAGATGTTGCCAAGTTTTTCATAAGCTACTCTTCTACTCTTATTTTCCACACATAGTTAGTGACATAAACCACAAGTGAGATACTGAAGTGAGAAAATAAAAATGTACTCATTTCTCTTAGAACTCTTCTCTGTTAACAGCAGAAATATCCCCTTCTGGTGTTTAGTTGCAGGGAAGGACAAACAGTATTTGGCACTATTAACTTAATTGTAATTACTCCTTTCTAAAAATTTTTGATTTTACCTAGATAGTGCGTTGAAGTTTAATAATGTACTGAGAGACCTATTAGAATAATTAAACCACTTTAGTCAGTGATGAGCTACTGAAACTGATGACTCAAAATATGGTCTCAAACACCCTCTCTGGATCAGCAGAACATCTTGCTTATTCCATGCTGTATCCCTGCAGGCCACAGTTGGGTTGTATCTGAGTCCTGTTTGCTTGCTTGTGTTTGTAGATGGTCACGTCCACCAGCACACTGATTTACCATTTTACCCTCAGTGCTGATTCTCCACTCTCCCAGGTTTCAGTGTCATTTCTCTGTCCTTTCACTGTCAGCTGCAGCCTTTGTTTCTTCTCAGTGATGCAGCATGTACTAAGAAAAGGTTGCCTTTTTCCCTCCTGGTGTAGTTACTTTCCCTGAACAGCATAAGCCAGGCTGCCAAAAAAGCACTTGTTAGCATAGAGACGTCCACAGTGGGGGCTTACTGACATCACTGGGCTTGGAAAAGATGGCTTTTCCTTTTCAAATGCCTCTGCCTTGCTTGGTTAAATTACAACCCTCATGTCCATCTGATCATTAATCATGTGCTCCCCCCTCTCCAGCCCTTTCAGAATTATTTCTTTATATAAACCAGCATAAAATACTACTTTTCCTGTATTGCATATTACATATTATACATATGATTCCTGTTTGGTTGCAGAAATCTATAAATTGCATTCAGCATATGCTGAAAGACCCATGTTCTATGCTCATTCTCTTCCTCTTCTCCCCATCCCGTCCTCAAATAGCCTGCAAGCCTCATTGAATATGTCTTTGAGAGCTAGCTATAAATATGGAGCCAAATATACATATGGATTTATATTTGTTACATTTGCCTGTTAGTTTCTGATAATTTTTTCCCATATGGATCCTTCACTGTGGATCCTTCAGTTGCTCACACAGAGTTGGCTGATGTGGTTTCACCAAGTTAGAGAGCCCAGAACTCTGAATATCAGTCCTTCAAGCCTCTACAGCATCACAAAGATTGTAAGATGGAAATGTTTGGCTCTGCTGTGTATAACCATAGTAACAAGTGATACAGCATGAGGCTGCATGGAAAAAAAATTCTGTGATTTTTGGAGTTGCTGGTTTTTAATTAAAACACAGTGGAAAGTACTATGAGAGTGTGAATTGAACGCAGTGCCAGGTTTTGACTTTGCCACATATAGGATGAGTGTCCTAGAGATGCCACTCTCCCTCTCCACCACGGATTTTCCACCTGTTTTTCTGCTCTAAAGCCCCTGGAGAACGATTTATAAAAAGTTTTATGTTATGTAAAGGGGTGGGTGGTGCAATTGAGACATGCTGCAAATATTAATGTCTGTGTTCAGAATTATTTGCAAGGTAGTCCTTATATTCATTTGGAAACTGCAGAGTGCTGGCTGAAAACTGAAACCTTAACGCCCTTTTTGACATGATAATTGTGGGAAATGGAGTTTGCCAGTCAACGTTCCTGTTGGGAAACTCCTTTGGTTTCTGGTAGAAGACTGGGTAGTACAGTTTTGAGGTGGGAGTGAGGAGGTGATCCTTTTTTTTTTTTCCACAACCTTGAGAAGGAAGCTAGGCTGAAATGTTTGGTCTCAGGAACAATTTAAGGTCTTGTGGGGGAAAAATAAATGCCTTTTGTTCACAATGGGATAAGCATTATTGCTCCTGGTCAGTTGTGTGTGTGCTGGCCTTTTTACAGACACTTGAACTGGACACAGTTACAAAGATGAATAATGCATTTGCAAAAAAAAAAAAAAAGCAGAACAGAACAAAAAGTTAATTCGACATCATCTTAAAATAAAGTGTTGTTCTTAGTTTGGTTTTACAGAGAGATGTAATCTTAAGGAATTGTATCTCTTCTTTCCTCCCATACCAAAAAAATGTAGAGCAAAACATTTTAAGGTGGTGGGTTTTTTCTAGTGAGCTAAAACCAAAACTCACTATCTGAGCTGGAATTGAAGTTCAGGTCCTCCCAGTACAGCAAAAGATAGATCTTCTTGACATTTTGAAATTTTAAAAAGATCACTAATAGAACTGCACACATCGAGTACTCGTGTAAATACTGTAAAGCAGTAGCAATCCTAAAAATATCATTATTTTTGTGGTACAGTTCCTTAAGTCAGAAGCTATTTTCCCCCTTAAAATTAGAAAAGCCGCAGTCATTTTCCACAAAACCTGTGCCAGCCAAAGTGATAATGTACCAGAGAAACCTAATTGATACCAATGGCCATGAAAAGTCATTTGCTTTCTTTAAAGGAGCTCATTGTATGCTAAATTCAGCAGTATTGTGAATCACAAGCTGCCTTTGAAAATCATCTGAATTTCAGGCTGTTGACATTTCAGTAGCTCTTGGAGAGCCACTGAATATTTTTACCCTTTAAATGTTCAGCCCTCCAGGAACTGAACATCCACTTTTTCAGACTCTGGCTTTATTTCCTGTTGTGCACATTTTTTCTAGGGAGTTGATTGACTGGTGACTGCAGAAAGAAAGTTACCTCATGTTATAATTGTTTTTAAAACAGGAAAGAAAGAGAGAAGTGTAGAAGAAAAAAATACACTTGCCAACCAGAAAAACCCCAAATCAACCAACCAAAGAGCAAACCAACCAAGCACTACCACTAGCACTAATCCCCAAACAAAATTAAAAACAAAAGGAAAAAACCTCCAAAACAACAGGAACAAAAACCCCCCAGCCTGTCCTCGATTATTGTGAAAACGTCCTGATTTTTTCTCTCAGAGTCAAGATATTGTTGTAAAATACATGGACAGCGATTATTGTGAAAACGTCCTGATTTTTTCTCTAAGATATTGTTGTAAAATATATGGACAGGGGTTCACTGAAATAACTTTAAATTTTTCATTACTATTTGTAATGAATGCTTTTTCGGTATTATAGCTTGTCATATGTTCCCTTCCAGAACAGAGAAGTTCACTGTTGAAAATACATCACCTCGAGAGGCAAATAATATTTCAAACCATCGGGTGCTCATTAAGCCAGAGGCACAAAACAACCAGAAAAACAAAGAAGTGAACAAAAACGAGGAGAAGAAAGCTTTGGAAGCTGAAAAATACGGATTCCAGAAAGTCGGGCAAGATAAACCATTAACAAAAATTAACAGTGTAAAGCTAAATCCTTTGGGATCCGAGTACAGGACTTTGCCCATAAGCACCATTCCGGGTGGGCACTTCCGACCCGTCCATCTGAATGGATCTGAGAGTAAATCCATGGGAGTTGTGCTGGCGGACGCTGCAGATGGGGCTCATCACAACGCGGTGCAGGCACACATGGAGTCCGAGCGGGTTATGCAGAGAACTAATTCCATGCTGCAGCTGGAACAGTGGATTAAAATACAGAGGGGGAAAGGACAGGAAGAGGAAACAAGAGGGTAAGTACTGTGTAATTTTTATTTTCTTTTTCTGTTAGGCTTTCTAATAAATAATACTTAACTTTTGTACCCTGGTTAGTTTCTTTAAGTCTTGGTCTATATGACATAAAAACATTCTTCATTGTTCTTTGTAAGAAATGCCTGGATGACTTCTCAGAACAGATTTATGAAAGTTTCTTTTATTAGCATTTGAATCATTATTAATAAATTAAAGTATATTAATAACTCGATAAACAAAAATGGCCAGAAACCCTTTTTGGGCATTAGAAATTTCCCTGTCCTAGCAGGGAAATGATGTCATCAATCATAAAAATTCTGTTTCCTCTTAAAATCCGTTCTTGAAATTGCCCTCTCTTCTGCACTTTGTGTTCACAAATTCTTGTAATAATACGTTATTTGAAATTCTTAAAAAAATATTCCCAGGAGCTTTTAAACTTTAAACCAGCTTTAAATGAAGAGGGAGAGAGGAGATTTATCTAAAAGTAAGACACAGAAATCTAACTTGATGCTTAAACCTTCTCTTCTCATGAAATTAGCTATCTCCCAGTAATAATATTGAGCTCTAGTGCTTATTCATGAAGCTTTAAAATGATGGGTGAATGATTGACAATATTGGATGTCATGCCAATAGCAATTTCTCTGTCTGACAGAAGCGTAGGGACGTTGCTTCCAGGCTGGCTTACAGACAAGCAGCTCTAGCAGGAAAATGTAAAAGGTTTTTAATATTACATTTGATGGGAAGTATGGAGATGCTATCAAAGGAGATATTTTGAAGAGCTGGAAATTATGGAGTTTGAGTATAGATGGATGGCAGAGCAGAGCTTAAGTTAAACCAAGTTCAGAAAATGTGTTTCCCCAACAAATTTCAAAATACGGGACTGGGGACTTCTCAGTTTTTGCAAAATCTTGAAAAATTTCCCTGAGTTTGGCTTCCACTTGCCAAGGTCGAACATTTCCTCACTGCCCTTCATTAAATATAATTAGGAATTGTTAATGTGTTGTTTCATGAGATTCTCATCATAAGTAGTTTGATCAAGTTTAAACTCGCAATACAGACAGGGACTTGCACACCCTGACATTTATTTTATTATTCAAACTTGCATAATGAGAACTCAGAAGGCTCATTGATGCAGTTAATTCTTTTAATTGGACTTTAAAACTTGCAACCAAACAGAAGAAATTAGAATAGCTGTGCTATTTTTCAGTTGTGAACAAGTATAAAAACCCTAAAACTGATTTCATTGTGGGAATCAAATAGCGGGAAGTGCGATTAACAATATGTTGCTAATTAACAGTATTTTATTCTTGAATATAGGGAACGCTTGTTTGCCTAGATAAGGGTGGTACTGATACCATAAATGCTTTCAAATGCAGTTCTACATAAAAGTAGCAAACTGGAGGAGAATTGGCCTTGAGCTATCTTTTTTGCTTTGCGTGGAAACGGCCTTGAATAGTGATCCAAATTTCTAATGTACATAGTGATGTCTTTTAAATGTGGCTTCATTTAAATTTAAAATTTTATTTTTGCTCGGCCTGCCAATTTCTGGCTGGAGACAGAAATTTAAGTAGGATCAAAGTTGGTAAATGAGAGTAGAAAGAAGCTCTGGTTTATGTTAAAGCTTAAAGTTGGGGTGAGAGGCTCCTAAGGCTGTTTAAGTCCTGTAAAAACCATAACTTGAAGTTTTGAAAAAAGTAGCCTTTACTTTATGGGGAAAAGTTGCTGACTTTCCACAGAGCTGCTTTCCAGTGCATCTGTATTAGTGTATCTGCCTTAGAGAAATCGTGGAGGACCCAACTGAGTATCTCTGGTGTGTCAGACTGAAAAAAAAAATTAGGATGAATGCTGAAATGTTAACAAAGAGGTTTAATGTAATAACTACATGTAATAGAGGAGCTCTTAGCTGTCCACAATATAGAATGACAAAGGTTCACTATAGAGCTACAAATTTTTTTAGAGGAACAGGCTGACCCCTCAGTAGTTTGATTGCCCAAAAAAGTAATGAGAGTGATGGCAATGGATTTTTTAATTCTTGAAGGTGTTATCTGTTGTTTCCATGGATCTAGACATCTAGTTTGGCAAAAGCCACATGAATAAACTGCAGCCTTAAGGAAGACAAACTTTTTAAAACCAAAAATCAATGTGGTTTAAATGAAAAATAAACACATTACACTTCAGCATCATTTTACTGAATTTTGCACAAGTCAGTTATGAAAAAAATGTTTTCCACAAAAGTGGTTCCCTTGAGTGGTCTTTGTCAAATGCGAAAAAACACAGAAGGGTTGTTTGGGACCAAGAGATGTTTTTTTGTTGCTGCTAACCCAGGATGTAAGCCTGTCTCTCTGCCTTGCCTATATAAGATTCATCTGAAATAATAAATGCCTGCTATAAAACACCAGGTTTCCATCTGCACTCTGCCCCCCTTTCTTGATTCTTATGTGGAAGGTCTGTATTTGGGGCCAGCTGGTATTTGTGTTCATTAGGATGAAGAACTGTTCTGAGGTTTCACTACAAGGAGATATTCGTAACGTTGCAGAACTGAGCCCCTAAAGGCTGAGCAGCAAAGTTGCTGTCCCAAATAGTCCAACTTGGACACCAGAACCACTGTTGCTACCCAGGAGTAGTCCTACAGACAACCTCTAAAGGTGTCTGTAAACACATGTGGAAGCCTCTTTTTCGTATGGGAGCAATTATAAGGGAGCTATTTATGATGACAGCTGCAGAAATATTTTGCAACCTCAGACCCAGCTGCAGCAGTCTCCCCTTGTGTGCAAGACAGCTGGAAGCTGCAGTTCTGTCTGGAGTTGGGTTTTGGGTTTGACTGGAACAACATTTTTGCAATTATCAACAGTACATTGGTGAAAATCTGTTCTGATTTTATTGAGTTATGTAAAACAAGGCTTAATACTGAGGTGATGGAGCTTTTACAGTGTTCATGGTTTACCAATTGAAGATGGATTATGTTATCTTTCTAAATGTTCAAGACTATAAGTAATTGCATGCAGATTTTAAATTGATGAGTTTACACGGTAAGAACTTCAGGCAGCTTTTTTGCAAGTTTGGGATATTTAAAGGTGCCAACAGGGTTACACTGCCCATTTAATTAATAAAATGTGTGAGGAGCTTCAGTGAGTGAGGTGTGTCTTGCTACTAAATATATTCATGAAAATGTCAGGCCTCACTGTAGCTGTTATGGGGTATAGCTACAATTCTCTTCTGAAAGTTGGATATAGAGCTCAGAAGCATCTTGTTTATTTGCTTGTAAATATGGAGATGGACAAAATTATTATCATTAATGGTATGTTAACTAAAGAAATTTAGAGGTATTTAAGCAGATTTTGCAACAGAACACTAGGACTTAGAATCCCTTTTCCCTTTTCATAACTTTTTTGCAAGAATGGGAAACTGTCCAATCTACAAAGCGGGGATAATTCTTTATTAATTCTTGAAAAGCTTCAGAAACTGTAGCAGATTTTGTACATAAAGCTCTTTATAGCAGTTTTCATCTTCAAAGTGTTACAGGTGATGGTAAATACTCAGCTTAACTATTTTCAGTGAAAAGTGGGTTTTACCATCATCAATTTCTCTGATAGTTATTCCATAAGGATCTCACATGCATAATGCTGGTTTACCTTGCCACTCGCTCTACCTCATTTCTTTATTGTTTTTTTGTGGCGCTGAAGTTATTCAAAACCATTTTCAGGTTCTGGTGCCTCGTGGTGCAGGCAGGGATTTTAGTTCGCATTAGTGTGGGGCGTAGCTGGAAGCTGCTGCCCTCTCATGGCTAAAGCAGGTCCAATTTGAGGCTGCTTTTGTTGTCTCTGAGCAAGCATCAATATGCCTGATCAGTAGCAAAAGGTTTTAAGAGGTGCTCATTTGCATTTTAGATAAGGGGTGAATGAATCAATGTTTATGACCTAGATTTTGTCCTCCGAAAAAAATGAACAAGAAGTGCTTTGTCATACTTAGGTATGCATCGATCCTTGCTATAGGAAATTTTGCATTTCAACTAGTGCTGAAAGTTGCTAAATGACTGTAGAACTCCAAAATTTTAATAGTGCAAAAAATTAAAGAAATAAGCCTTTGAATTCATATCCAAGTTGAAAAGCAGTAACGTATTATTATCAAACAAAGACAGATATTGCTCTTTTTTCACTTGAATGGCTGATATGGAATGGCTTGTCTTTGACAATTGCAAAATATAATTTATTTAGACAATTACTGCAGTTTTCCCATGGAATGCTGTTAAAAGAATCTTTTTTGGTTTTTGTTAAGTACACAGTAATTGCTCAAGACTTTCTTAGGGAAACAACAGGATATTTTTTCACTTTTGAAGAAGCGAACATTTCAAATGGAAATATGGAAAACGTATGGAAACAGTGTAGAACTTTACAACTGTAAAAACTTTCACCTATCCAGCATATAGACAACTTGCAAGATTTGATCAAAACTTGACACTACTAGACTGGCAAACTGGTAAAAAGATGAAATACGGATTATATCAGCAAGAGCTAATCAGAGAGAAAGGATCCACTTTTGGCTGCTGCAGTGCATTCATTCAGTATCATTGGTTCTTGAACTGTTGCCTTGATTTTCTTGTGCGTTTTTTAAATGGCATTTGAAATATTATAAAAGGTGAGCATTAGCTGGATAAACCCAACCCATAGTGAACAACTTCATATTGCCATAATATTAATGCTAATAAAAGGAAACTTGTCTTCCAGCATAATCTCCTACCAGACGCTACCAAGGAACATGCCAAGCCATCGAGCTCAGGTGTTGCCCCGGTACCCAGAAGGGTACAGGACACTGCCAAGGAACAGCAAGACACGTCCAGACAGCCTCTGCAGTGTCACTCCCTCGGTCTATGACAGAGCCATGGGGCCCGTGAGCGCCGAGGACAAGCGGCGCTCGATGCGCGACGACACGATGTGGCAGCTCTACGAGTGGCAGCAGCGCCAGTTCTACAACAAGCAGACCACTCTCAGCAGGCACAGCACCCTGAGTAGCCCAAAAACCATGATGAATATCTCTGATCAGACGATGCATTCGATTCCCACGTCCCCCTCGCACGGGTCCATCGCTGGTTTCCAGGGATACTCCCCACAGCGGACGTACCGATCGGAAGTGTCATCGCCGGTGCAGAGGGGAGATGTAACCATTGATCGCAGGCACAGGACACATCACACAAAGGTAAAAATGCTTCATTTAATAGTTAAAACTCTCACTTACAGGGCTCTTCAGTAGAAAGTATCTGATTACTGTAAAACTCGTATATTTTATTATAACCGAGATTGTTACATCACTGTTTTCATGGAGAAAGGTTTGATTTTAAAAAGTACTGGAAAATCTAAGGGTAGTAAAAATGTATTTTGTTAAAACACTAGTTGATGAAGACATGTCCTGATATTACTGTCCACAATAATCTGTTTCACTAAAAAAAAAAATGAAAAGGAGTCAATAGGCAAATTATTCAGAATAGCTTGTGCATGTACAGAAATCTATCTCCTTTGTAGCTCCAAGAGGACTCAAAATCCCAGGTTTCTTTCCACATGCTGCTTTTTGTTCCTCAGCAACAAGTTCAGCTGCCTTGGGTTCCAGCAGCAAACCAAGTGTATTATTCCTTTTTATGCCTTTGAGTTACTAGGGAGATCACTGAAGACCAGTCTAAAAGCACACAGCCTTAGTGCTTGTCCAGTGTTAACTTTTCTGGTCTTCACCACTGAGAGGGAGACACAAGGAGCTGTAAACTTGGGTGCCATATGTGCCACTCTGATACATCCAGCCTGCTTGTGTTACCGTGGGTTTTAATGGATTGGAAATAATTGAGTAAAAATTACTCCTTCAGTTGGATGTAAAATACTCCTGAGCATTTTTCCAAAAATTTTGTCCTTGGATGTCTTCTTTTGATGCAGAGAAAAATGAATCTATAACTACATCTTAAAGCAATTTAAACAACTTAGAGTTGATCATCAGGTGTTGTATTTTAAAGTTTTTAGATCCCTTTCACCAAAGGAGTCATTTTGTTTTGATAGCCTTTATGCCTCAGCTGCTCTGGAAATGAGTAATCGGTGGTCCTCACATATCTGGGAAACATCACTGGGGTCAGGGCTGCAGAGCACATACTACTTGTCCTGTCAGCCATGTTTCTCTTCCTGATGTTTTTTTCTCCTCATTAAACACTTTATGCTAGTATTTCATTTAGTATTTAGTATCTTTTATACAAGCCTCCTGTTTCCCTTGAGTTTTTCATGCTATTTGGTTTGTATTTCATTAGTTACACAACCAGCTTTTGCTGTTAACTCAAAAACACACCTGTCTTTAAGAGGTGGGAAATTAGAAGACTGATTATTTGAAATCAGTGGGGCAAATTTAACATTTAAACCCCATCTACACAGAGATCGTGGTTTTTTTGATGGCTGTGAGTGGTTGGCTTTCTATTTTTAGGTTCTCAAAATCCTCCTGAAACCCCTCTGTGACAGTGATTTGAAAATGTCACGCTGTGTCTCTCCAGAGCTCAGTCCCATCTGTGCCCATTAAGCGCTGTCCCAAGTTAAGAGGTGGGCTGAGCTTTCTTCTCCAGGGCTATGTAGCCTATATTTGTCATGTACAGTGCTGCACTTCTGCTTAGATGGCCATCTAAACAGAAAGTTATAGAATTTATCCAATATTCTGTAATTCTTCTATCATGAGAAGTTAAAACTTAGTGTGCCTGGCAATATGTTGGTTGTTACCTGCTGGAGTGTTTAACCCACAAGAAGATTGATTTTTGTCACCAATGTATTTTTCTCCATGTACTGCAGGACTGTAATGTTAACATCTCTGGCTGGACTTCTCCATTTGCAGAATTCCTATTAACAGTTGTTAGCTTTTAAGTTTTTACTTTTTTTAAACTTGTTCACAAGTGATGAGTTAGAAAGAATATCTGGAGAAGGACATAAAACAATTAAAATACTCTTTATTCTGTATAACACAGAAAGGAGACTAATGTCCTCCCTTGAGTTTTTCATGCTATTTGGTTTGTATTTCATTAGTTACACAACCAGCTTTTGCTGTTAACTCAAAAACACACCTGTCTTTAAGAGGTGGGAAATTAGAAGACTGATTATTTGAAATCAGTGGGGCAAATTTAACATTTAAACCCCATCTACACAGAGATCGTGGTTTTTTTGATGGCTGTGAGTGGTTGGCTTTCTATTTTTAGGTTCTCAAAATCCTCCTGAAACCCCTCTGTGACAGTGATTTGAAAATGTCACGCTGTGTCTCTCCAGAGCTCAGTCCCATCTGTGCCCATTAAGCGCTGTCCCAAGTTAAGAGGTGGGCTGAGCTTTCTTCTCCAGGGCTATGTAGCCTATATTTGTCATGTACAGTGCTGCACTTCTGCTTAGATGGCCATCTAAACAGAAAGTTATAGAATTTATCCAATATTCTGTAATTCTTCTATCATGAGAAGTTAAAACTTAGTGTGCCTGGCAATATGTTGGTTGTTACCTGCTGGAGTGTTTAACCCACAAGAAGATTGATTTTTGTCACCAATATATTTTTCTCCATGTACTGCAGGACTGTAATGTTAACATCTCTGGCTGGACTTCTCCATTTGCAGAATTCCTATTAACAGTTGTTAGCTTTTAAGTTTTTACTTTTTTTAAACTTGTTCACAAGTGATGAGTTAGAAAGAATATCTGGAGAAGTACATAAAACAATTAAAATACTCTTTATTCTGTGTAACACAGAAAGGAGACTAATGTCTACTTACCTGAGGAATCATGACAATAAACTGTAAAAAATTTTGACAGTTTTATGAAGTCATTAGTCCTCCACTCAAACAATTGAGACCCAAGTGCTTTGAACCCATATTCCTGTACAAGTTTTCTGATTGAATCCAGTGGCATAGGACTAGACCAAAATTTCCCCTTATAGAGACTGTTCCCTGTAACAGCTGTGCTTGCACATGAAGAAATTTAAAATTTAGAAATGTGATGGGTCATTTCACTGAGAACTGGGGCAGTCTTTGGGCCAGACTCTCTTTGGGTTTGGATAGCTCTGTAGGAAGAGGAGCCAAGAAAAGTTCTTCCTATCTGTGATCCTTCACAGTGATTAAGTACAGATAAAACCTTCACAGTGACCCCAAGAATAGTGTTCTCAGTCCATGATCATCCTGTCAGCAGAAAATCAAAGCTGTTTCCTGGGAAAGGGTGAGAGCTGATCCTTGCTGGCTTAGGAACTGCCAGGGCTCCTGAATGCCCTTCACCTGCCTTAACTTTAATCTTTAGAAGTCCCTGTGTGGCAGAGAGTAATTGACCTCATCATCCCCCCTCTCAGTGTAAGACTACTTTGCAACACACTGTGGACTTTGTTCCAAACAGCTTCAGAGTTAGCTCACCAAACTTCATTTTGGTTTTGTTCAAGATGGCTTTTTTTCTGAAACGTGCAATTTTCTGTAGGCACTTAGTTGCTGCTTTTCTCTCCATGCTCCTCCTCTATATGCAGGGAGCTGCATGGGAGGGACACCACACCATTTTTGGGTTGGTTTTTTTTTTCACAATTAAAGTTTGAAGATCTTTCCTGGATCTCATCCTCAGCTGAACTGTGGTAAAATCAAATGGCAAGAGAATAAGGCTGAACTTGCAGGAGCTACCTCATGTGTTGGAACTGGAAAGATGAACAAGATCTTCTAGTCATCCAGCAACTTTATAAGAAACTGGACACTTACATAGTTTGAACAAAAAGCTACTAAAAAAAGCTAAAGGCCCCCAGGAGGAGAGAGGGATGCTTCTATGAGAGGTAGAAGAGGTCTCTTCCAGCACAGAGTCAGGGAGCCTAAGCCATGTGTACATTTATCCAAGCATCCTCCTCAGGCAGCCAAAAGCTGGGCTGTGTGGCCACCCTGCTCAGGGCAAGCTGTATTTTCTGCCTAAGTTAGGTCACTCTGACAGGCAGAGGATACTCAAGCTGAACTGCTTCCCAAGAGAAAAGGATCCAGAAAGAAGAGCTGGGTTTTGTTGTGGCTTTTGGTTTTGTCCTGCTGATCCTTTCTCTCCTCAAAGGATGAGGCAAGGGTGGTGTTGCAAGACATGGCAAACATGAAACAATTGTGTTCATGTCCAATTGCCCATTTGAATGAATCTCTCTGTGTGTGAGTATTTCAGTTTGGAAATCAGTGAAGGCACAGTTTGAAAATGCAGGAATGAGAACATAGTTAGCAGATGCCAAAACTTCCTTTTTTCTATTTTTGAATTGAGTGCTTGTATATGTTTAAATGGCATTGCCGACTCCAAAATAGTCACCCTTCAGTTTGAAAGTTTTCTTATTTCTTTTCTTATCAACTAATTTTCTGTCCTGTGTTGTGTCTTTCCTTACTATTCCAAGACCCTCCCTATTATTCTTGAAATAGAAATTGCATCTGCAGCCCCAAGAATGCTGCACTCCACCCACAGAATTTACTTTATCTAGCCATCTGCCACTAATCTTTTGAGACTCCAGCAAAACAGAAAAGGACTACCTCCCCAAATTGCTATTTTTCAGCTGTCCTTAAATGAACTGCATCATATGAGTTCCCTTTGCAACACTGGTGAAGCAAGTCCTCAATGTTTTTTCTCATAAATCATTGTAGATATACTTTCCCGAGGTATCTTGCCATGACTGTGGATCTTTTTGTGCTAAACCTGTCTCTTGTTTTCCAGGCTTCCTTTAAAATTTCTATTAACCATTTAATATTTATTAATATTTAATATTTTTCACTGTTCTTAGCCAATGTCTACATTTATTAAATAATAAAGATCCACTCTGGGGAATATTATTGGTTATATTGCTTGTGCTTTGGAAATAGAACTGTAGTCTGTTGGTATATCATCAGACATAAATGTGATTTGTGGGTCGACCTGGCTTGTGGCTGGGGATGGTGCATCAACTCCACTACTTAAGAGTGGTTCCCAGAAGTGATCTGACTCAGGCCCTATGCTGAGTTATAAATCCTCCCCTGCTTCCTCCTTGCTTGGACAGAGTAGTAGTTTTCTTCTGAACTGTATTAGCAGAAAAAGAATTGCTTCCCACACCCCTGGCACTGGCTGAAGTACAAAAATGTGTATTTTTGTGTGTATAGGGAGGTAGAGGTGGGATGGTCTTCTCTTTTCCCTTTTATGCCTGCTCACTTCTAGGAGGTCATGTGTGTGAGGCTGTGCCCACTCATACTCCTGGTTTAGGCAACCCTGTGGTGTAGGCAAAATATAGCCCTGCAAAACCAATGGAAGAACAGACTCAGGATATGCATTCTCTGAAGACCTGGACTACTAATATGATGAGAACAGGAGCTGCCCTGTCCAGCAAACAAAGTTTGATCCAAAATTGAAGACACGGGAAATGTGAGATAGAACTGTGCTTGGCAAGGCCTGAATGTTAGTTCTGAGACCAAAGTCTTAAGGATATTTTAAGCTTTGCCTGTGGAAGTCAGTTGTGACACGCCACTTCCAAAGCAGGCAGCAGGCAGAAGTGTGAGCCCAGAAAATGGGCTCAGATGAAGGGATGGCTAAAAGTGAAAGATGCAGTGTTTGGGTGCCCAAACGCACTGCCTGAGGAGTGTCACGGTGTCGTGTCACTTTGAAATGTGATGTGGAAAAGGACAGAAAGACGGGGAGAAAAAAGGGCGTGAAAGGTGAGGGGGAAAGGGTGGGGAAAGGGAGAGAAGAAAGGATGGGAAACATGAGGGGGGAAAAGGATGAGAAACATAAGTGAAAAGCTAAAATTGTAGTTTACACAGTCTATCAGTAGGGCAACAACAAAGAGGGAGAACTGTTAATTAAATAAATCATGAAATTTGGGGTATTTCTAAAATTTAGACTACTTGAATGGCCTATGAAGTAGATCAGCAGGGAGCACGACTGGCACAGATCATAGGAAATTTTCATGAGAGTGAAGTTGGCTTGACTTTTTTTTTTTAGCATTTAAAAGTTCTTGAGTCTTTAGAAATAACTGTGGATCATACTGTGCTATTTTTTTTGTACAGCATGTCTTTGTGCCGGACAGAAGGTCGATGCCAGCAGGTCTGGGTTTACAGCCTGTTACTCCTCAGAGTCTCCAAGGCAAAACAGTGAGTTGGATTTTTATTTCGTACATCAGGAGTTTTTTAAAGAACAATCCTTTAAGTATGAAGAGGCAACACTGAAATTTTATTGTATTTAAAGCTTGCTTTAAATGTAGCCTTTATTTAAATTATCAAGGAGAGAAGTGCTCTGTGGTTCCACGGAATTCTGAGAATTATTGTGTAGCTGCTGAGTCAAGGTTTTCTTTGGGAAATACAGATTTATTATTTTTTAATCATCGTTGATACATTGCTGAAATTCCTGGGAGAGGGTAGACTACATCACAGAGCACTTATTTCTCCATTAATTATTTAGAAAATCCTAGAAGTAAAGTTTGGCTTTTTTTGGAAATGTAAGAGATACTAAAACAGCATTTTGTAAAATGATGTCCTTTCTGACACTTTACTGTGGTAGAGCTGAAATTCTCATTGAAGATGTTTCTTCAAAGTGATATTGTTGAGTACTGTCCACTTTCCTAATTGAAACATGACTCTCAGCCAAAAAACTGCCCTAAATTTATGTCATTTCTTTTTACCAGTTTTTGTCTCCTTTTTTGCCATCTCTCTGTCAGTCTGAAAATACTGATTGAGAGAGTTATGAATTAAGAAAAAAGATTTTTTTTTTTCCCTCTTTTGGAACCACGCTGTGGACAGTCAGTCCTTCCACTGCCTTGAGCCCTGTTTCATGCACTTCCCAGCACAGATTTCTGGCACCTTCAGCAACTTTTGTGGGTTGGCCTTTGGCAGCTGAGCCTTGCAGTCATTTCTTGGGGTTCATGGCCCCCTCAGCTCTCCTGGGCTCTGCTCATGGAGCTGGGCTGATCTCCACAGGGGCAAGGAGGTCCAAGCTTCTGCCTGTAGAACCCAGAAATCCTGCCCACAGCAGAATGTTGCAAGGGCCAGAGGAGGAAACCTGTAAGTAGCTCTGAGAAAATTTAGTGTTGTGCTTGTTGCAAGAGTCCCAAGACCTGCATCAAATGCACAGTACTTGCATCAACATTATGCAGGTCTAGAGAGGAGTAGGAGTTCCATTCTAAGGGCTCCTCTACGGAAAAAAGTTTGGATTGGAGTGCCATTAAATGCTTTATTCCTAATGCACTAAAATTGGGCCTTTTCAGAACATGCCAAAAGGAGTTTTGATCTTGAAAAAGTGGATCACTGTTCCTTCTGTTTGAAGATGCTACTTCTTGTTCTCATATTCCTAAAAACAAGACTTCTTGTGCTTTGAATTGATGTTACTTTCCAGATTGAAAGCACTGTCGCCTGTTTTTGGAGAGAACTCGAAAATGCCTTTCAAAGCAGTCTAGATTCTTACTCCTACTCTCTGAAATTTAAGTATTTTAAATCCAGGTATTGAAAGAGTACTGTAAGAAGGAAAACTACCTTTAGACAATTTGGGTTTGGTGTTGGTTTTCCCTCAGAAGCAAATGGTTTTGCCAACTGAAGCTGTGTGGAAATCCCTTGCTCCCTCTTGTGGGCTCGTCTGTTCCCTCACAAAAGTGCCAGTGCCATGCTGCTTCTCAGGGATTTTCCCTCTTTATTCTGAGAAACATTTTCAGCATTTTTCATATGTGGTTCTCTGGAGCTCTTTTCTTCACTTCTTCGCTTTGCAGAAATTCTGTGGCTGTGGGAGAGAGCAAGCAGGGGTTTAGGAGGTTTTTGTGTTTGGGCTTTATTTAACTCACAGGGCTTGTGAGAAAATCAACATGCTGGATGGATATTTAACCTCTTGTAAGGCTGACTTCTGGAGAAGTGTAAGAAACAGAAGCAAACAGGAACGTAACAAAAATACTTGTGATGTTCAGTGGTTTGTTTTCTTTGAAGTATTGCTAATAGAAATGGTTCCCAGAAATGGTTCAGGTAGAGTTTCCCGAACTGACCTAATCTGATCTGTGTGGAATTACCTGACAAATACCCATTTGAGTTGGACTTTATTTCCATAATACATATAATCTTGAGTCTTAAATGCTATTCTTCATCCCTTCCTAAGGCTGTATTGTACAGCTTAGTCATAAAAGTAAAGCAATAAAATAACTGGCAGCCTCAGACCTGTGGAAGGTGGGATGGAAAATTATTTTTGTCATGCTTCTGCAGATCTATTTTTTGAAAGGTGATTATTTCTGAGGTAGTTCAGTTAACATGGGTTTGTCATCATTTTTTCTCTCAATTTTGACACATACATTTGAAGAACTATTTTAAAAACCCCGTTGTCTTGAGGGCATGTTTTGATTCTTTCACCAAGCTTAAATTGCTGCCTATGTACAGGTAATGACATCCTAAGGGCTGGAATTGTCTCCCTCTGACTTAAGTCAATATCATCAATTCGATATCCACGTCAGGAAAAGTTTGAGGACTGCACTGATTTCGTCCTGCAAAATCCTCAACTATTTTTGTCCTTAATAACAGAATGTTTCGCTTTTATGGCATTTGCTGGTTTGAGTAGTCAAAAGTTAACTTCATTTCATATTTGGAAGTGTTCAGTTGGGGAAGATGTGTTGTATGACTGTCAGAGGTTCTGTAAGGCACTCAGAAGGTGCGCCTTACGTTACTTTAGAAGTAAACTTTTTATAAAGGTGTGCCTTATTTTACTGAAGTGTTGTTTGGGGTACCAATTAACCTTTTCTCTGCTCTTTGGCTTCTCACACTGCACTCCTTCAGCCAGAGGAGCTGACGCTGCTGCTCATAAAGCTGAGACGGCAGCAGGCGGAGCTGAGTAGTATCCGGGAACACACACTAGCACAGCTCATGCAGCTAAAGCTTGAGGCCAGCAGCCCAAAGGTCAGCTACCAAGCAATGTGTGTCATGTTCCATTCTCACTAACTCCTAGTCACTCATTAATCAACGTTTGCTTTGTACTGCTAGTTCGAGATTTTCTGACTCCTGTGCGAGTTGAATAGAGTAACATTAATCCTTTGTGTGGGTGGTGTTCTGCTATTAACCCTTTGAGGTTTTACTTTTTGAAATAAGCCAAGTCAAAATTACATGGGAATATTTCAAAATACGTTCTAGTTCAGTTTTAAAATTTAAGTTGTTGTAATCTGTCGGTATTACAAACAAAATTAGTTGTGATAGATTAATCTATTGTTTATACAGCCTCCTCTCAGATGCCATCTTATTTGTAATTAATCTATGAAAAGCAGGATGTGTTTAAAACACAGATTTATCAAAGGGTTCATAGTTGCCTGTGTAGTGGACCTTTACATAAGCTTACTGTATTTTATTTGTAAACCAAAATGTAATGTAGTAGTTCATAGTCTGATTCGTAGCAAACTTTCATCACTTCTGTTTCGGGCTCAAAACTTGTTAACAGTTCAACAAAAAAAGGCAGTTAAAAGCAGCATTACGTTTCTCCATAAAACAGAAAGATCACTGTCTAGTTTGCATCTTTTAAAGCTCTTTTCATGCATTCTGCACCTTCTGTCCATTTCCTTTTTCTCTCTGACTGCTGCCTGCTAGAATGAGATTCTTTCACATCACCTTCAAAGGAATGCCATATATTTGGATCACCAGGTGGGATTTGCAATTTACTTGTGCATTTATATTTCTTAATGCTTTTTGCCTGCTCCTATCAAAGCTGGAAATATTTGGGGAGAAGGATTTTCAGTGCTTTTTATGAAGTTGGATGATGCCCACAGCACAGAATATCTTAATCGATCACAAATTTGAGATGTTATGGGGGAAAAAAAAATCCCTAAATTTAAAATCTGTCACAAAACAGTAGCCAATCACCAATTAATTTTTCTGTTCTAAATATGTTCCTAATGTCCTTTTCATAATAACACTAACTGTAGCATTTTACCTTGTTTAACCAGTCTTAATATGATTTCCAAGCTCATATGACACACATGCAATTTATAAAAAATGGGTACTTCTGAGAATGTCCGTTTTTCAAATTAGGAAGAATTAAGTGTTTCTACAGGACATTAAATGAAAAGGAGGTCAAACATGAAGAAATATTTAAAAGAAATCATAACATGACTCATTTTCTCATTTTTCTCAGTTCATTCTGAAGGATTTATGTAAGAGTAAGATTTTGGTTCTTTTCAATTTCTGCTATCTTATGGAGTTCTGTCTTCACGAACATAATTGATTGCCAAGTGAAGAATTGCAATATCACATACTTCTCTTTATAGCCATGTTGCATGACCAAGTAGGATTTCTGTACAAGTTGTGTTTGAGAAGTTTTGAAGTGGATTTTTTTTTTCTTTTGCTAGCAGTTATAAAAGACAGTCATAATTGCTTAGAACTAAAATAAGCAACTGGATGACCATTGGTTAAAAATACAAAAATCACTTTTTGTAATAATCTGCCTTTTAATGAGACTTTTGAGCCTTTCACTTAAACCCATTAGAACTTTTATATTCTGCATGTTCCTCTACTGGGGTTTCAATGAGTTATTAAAAACCCCAGCTCTGCACAGAGACAAAGAATACACACTCTCACGTGGGCTTGGTTCACCCAGTGGCTTTATTTTCCTGTTACCTCTTGAAAACAGGGTGGGAATTATGACCAATTCAGTTGGATGGCAGTGCATTTCTAAACATCTCTATATTGTTTTATTTAAGGGGCTGCAGGAGGTCCAAAACAGTAGGAACAAACTGCTTGCTAAATTAGACCAAAATATTTCATCCAACTCAAATATTTCCAGTCTATAATATTTTGGAATAAGGGAGTGATTCTGGCTTCAACATTGAAATTCATTGTCAAGAAAGTATAACTGTTGATGTGAAGTGTAAACTGTGTTGTTGTTGCTTGATTAGACAAGCTTGTGAGTATGATGGACAGGATTAAATGGGGGGAACTGTCTACGTACAAGATGCAAAGTGGTAAAAATTATTTTCCTTTTACTTGCACCAAGTAAAATTTAGCAATGTGATGTGGTAAGCATTAATTTAGGAAAGTGTGTAAGTCTGTAGTTGTGCCATACCAGAGATGCAAAGAATCAGAACAACTTAGAAGTCAAGTCTGAAATACGTTACCTTAATCACAAAATCATGGAAGAGCAGATTGGAATACTTGTCTCAGTTTCTGATTAGTTTTTCTTTTTTTCTCCTGTTTTATAATACTGTCATCTACCTGTAGGAAATAAATCCCCCTGAGTGTCTTTTTGCTCTGAGTACCACTGCTCCTAGGGGTGGTATCACATTTGTAACTTCTCATTACTTTGCCAGATATCAGTTTCCCCTTATGCTGGAAAGCATAAAAAATCAAAATTTCTTCCAATGTAATTGAGGCCTTTCCTCCTTGTTGCCAGCCTCTGTAACCAGTGAGCATAATCACTTACCCTCTCTGATTTTAAATGCCCTGTGTACTTAAAGTAGGTATTTCCACTTGTATTTAATCTCTGAAAATAGTGTCAAAACCTGCTTTGCTTATAGCACATGGTGGGACTCCAGTCCCTTAATCTTCAACTCTCACCTTCTTGGTCACAAAGAGTTCACTACTGTACACAATAAATAGTAAGTTTGCTACAAGGTTGCACAGGTGACTTTTCAGGCAGACTAAAATTCACGTGTAGGGAAGGTAACTTACATTCTGTTGCAATAAGCTGGCTGCTGATTAGGTGGTTTTCTTATCAAGAATCAAGAATATTCCATCGCTGTTTTGAAATCACGCTTCGTTTTTGTACGGCTGTTTCCTTTGGCGATGCTTAGAAATTCTCGTGTCACACTTCCTGATGGTTTTGTATTATGCTTTCAGAATTTTTGTTGTTGTTGTTGAAGTTCAGAGATAGAGGGGGAAAAAAGATTGAAAAGACTTGGTTCACAGATACCCAGTCACATGATTTCTTTGATGTCTTAGGGCCAGGTAAATGGTTGTCCAGCACCCTTTTCTTTTCAAACCACTCTGCTGGCTCAAGGTTTGTAGAGTTGGGAGAGAGATTCAGGTCCAGTTTAGGAAGTAGTTCTGGACATAGCTAGCAACCCTAGGCAATGATGATTTGTTTGCCAGTGTGGGACACTGAGTACATGTACGATCTCAAGTCTTCTGCGTTAGCAAACTTTAAAGAATCACTTATTGTGTGCTGCTGAATGCAAGCCAGCTGTCTCCTTAATTTATTTGTACCCAGTAGTTACAAAAAGAGTGACCAAAACAGAACATAAGGTTGGTTTTTTCCCCAAGTAAAAACTGGACATGCTTTTTTGTCCTTTGCAAATAAAGCTATGGCAGAAGGTCCCACTTGAATCTTTGTTATTATCAAGAATTCCAGCACACCAGTCTCC
The DNA here is from genome assembly GCF_000691975.1 of Corvus brachyrhynchos. NCBI lineage: Eukaryota > Metazoa > Chordata > Aves > Passeriformes > Corvidae > Corvus > Corvus brachyrhynchos. Next base: position 2,347,252 of record NW_008238447.1, on the reverse strand, counting down.
TAGTACACTTCTGAACTTTATCTTGATAGTAAAACTTTCCTTTGGCTGAAACACCCTTTTCTATTGAGCTCATGTTATCTGTGTAAAACTCCCTATCCCAGGCTGGTTGGTCACAGTAGAAGTTTTACTAAGTTTAGTTTAGTTTAGTCTTTTTTTTTTATTTTTTCCATTTTTTTTGGAATAGCTATTTGTGTAAATAGCTTAGATGTTTAGGAGTTAAAATAATTCTGCTGGGACTTTAATTTTTAGTTTCTTTGCATTTTCAAAGTGTGCCTAAAAATAAACAGAACTTGAGCAAGAAGTTGTCAAATAAAGGAGTGAAGGTCCCACAGCCAACATCCTCACTGTCTTGGTTTTTGCTTCTGTTTTCTCTTCTTCATCTCCCTTTTTCTGAGATGCTGAAAGTGGCTCTGGGAACAAGTAGTAAATTAAGGAAGGCTGAAATAGTACAAGGACATGGTATCTTGTGTTTCAGCCTAAAATTCTATATCCTGTGTTAGCACCTTACAGGATACTACTTTTGTTTGTATTTTTAAGGTTATGTGGAACAGGTAAAGTGGCTGACCCAGCCCTTTTTTTTTTCCCTTACTCAAAGGAAGAAGGAATGCTCAAGGACAGGGGCTCTAGGGTGAAATTGAGACAGAATTACTGTAGAAAGAAGACAGGAAGGAGGAAGGAGAAGTGCTTCCTCCTTTCTTTCTTGGACAGAGGATTGAAGAGCAGAGGGAAGGTGGGAGAAAAGATCCCATTGCCACTGCTTTTACCCTCAGGGGGCTTGAGAGAAAATGGATAAAATGGCTAATCTGAGTCTTTTGTCACCCAAAACATACAGTGTCACCTCAGCAGGGAGGTCACCTGTCCTGGTAGGCAGCCACTGTCCCAGCTGATTGCTGCCACCTCACTAGAACAGGCTGGAATGTCATCTGTGTAGGGTGTTACCAAACGTGGAATCTAGGAAAAGGGAGGAAGAGAAAAGCTGTTGATAGCTTGGCTTTCCAGTTTAAAACACGAAATACCCACTCAGAAATAAAGTTCATGTAGTTCACATGTCAGGGAGGTAGGGTCTTTATCTGCTTTTTTACACTGCATCAGTACAAAAAAAGGAAAGATGAAACATCACTTCTGCAGAGAAAGAGTTGTTTACTTGAAGTAGGAAGTGATAAAGCCAAGACTGTTCGATTTTATTTGGGCTTGTTGCTGTGTGGCAGTTCAAACCTTGGTTTGCTTATGGAGATATGAATTCCAATTTTTGTGACTTCTCTAATTAGAGAGAATCTATACTTTTAGTGTTACATGTAGGGTGTAAAATCTGTCCCTTATTGTACAAGAATGATTTTCTTTCTTAAATGAGTGAAAACCAAGGCTTGCCTCTGTTATGAGCAAGCCAATATTTTTCCTTGAGCTGTTTATTCAATGTGAATAGTGTCCAGCTTCAGTTTGAGAGTAGCCTTATGATAATGGTTGAAGACCACAAAATAGGTATTCTTGTCATCTTTTAGAGCATGGAACCTGCCACTGTATCCCATGTTACTCTGATTTATTTGTGCACTGGCTTTAGCCTTTAGAAGGTTTGTGACACAGAGACGCTCCCTCAAGATCCTAACTACTCAATACTTAAATGTCAGGGTTTTTTTGGAAACATTGATCCCAAAGGAGAAAAACACTTGTATTTGACTGCTCCAAAGGCTCTTTGATTGGCATTGCTTTACCAATTGACTGGATTTTGATCTTTGTTCCATAGGGGCTTAAGGAACTGTGACTTTCCTGGATATAACTGGCCTTTGTAGACAGGGTTAGATAAGTGTGATTAAGCATCAGTGGTAGTAAAAATATTGGAAGAACTCTTGTAAATCAAAGTTGGAGCTTCTAGAGAACAAAACATAACTTCAAAATGTCTTTTGAGCAAATACACTTTGCTTGTTTTCTAATCTGGATTGAAACAAACTTTGAACAGTTCAACAGAAATTAATTCTGGTGCTGTCTGTTGTTGGTCAGAAAAGAAAAATTTGAGATATTGTAGAACGGTATTAGCTAGAGGGTAAGAAGCTGTTGAAATCCTGAAAATAAAAATGCATACAAACCTGATTGCTCCTAATAAAATATTAGAGCCTCAGAGAAATTTTTCTTTGATATATATATCAGTTGGCTGTAGTTTGATTACTTGGCTTTGGACCTTATTGTTGCTCTTCCTATTGAGATCTCTCTTGGTATCCCCACTCTCTGGAGAAAATTTTAAGGTAGAGGGAGAACAACTTCTTGTGTCAGTTCTGGTTTTCTGTTTGTGTACTGGAGATGATGGAGTAAATGCTAGGGTTGCTTGTTTAGGGTTTTTTCTGCCTTGAACAAACAGAGCATCATAAGCTTCTTAAGGTACCTTTTATTGGCTGATTAACTTACCACCTGATCAGACTTTGCAGTGGATAAAAAACAACAACAACAACAAAAAGGTCCTCTGTCTATAATAAGAACTTTTTTTTTTTACCATAAGACAAAAAAAAATACTGCTTCAAATGTACAAGTTAGGCTTTTCCTAAATAATTTGGGGCAAGAAATACTAGAAGGCATCAAAAATTCATTCTGTTGCATTTCCATCTATGGAAGAAAACCTTGCTGTGCACATTCATAGAGAGTGCATATATATACACATAAATGCAAAGTGAAAGATCATAAATGCTCCTTCACACACTTCGTAACCATACCTGAAACAGGTATTGCTAAAGTTTCCAACAGGTCCTAAAGTTCCCAACAAAAATAGGAGGAGGATTGTGCATTAAGTGAATTTTCAGTTTCTTTTGGAGAAGAAAACCACCTGTTCTCATAATTTTCCCCTATTGTTAGGGAAGTCTCCTTTCTAAAACCAAAATGCTATACTTTTTCCTGCGTTGCACACTTTTCTGAAACCCTAAATGTATGCAATTTGTACTAAAAGACCCGATTGTGACATTTGCATGCTTAACAATAAATACTGATCATTATAGAAAATGTCCTGCCAGATCCAAAATAGTTTCACACCTGTGCATGGGGGTGGATAAATGCAACAGGCAATGATTCAAAGTTAAATCAGTGCAGTATATAAAGACATTTTGTGATACATGAACATAAGTCTATTCACAGGCTGGGAAAGCTTACATCTTTTTAATGTACACGGAGTTACTAAATCTGTAATTTAAAAGGTTTTCTGATAAGGGTTTGAGCGTTCCTGCTGCAAAATCCAGTAATCCTTTTTGTTTCAATATCATGCAAAGCCAAACTTACTTTAAACGGTTTTATTTTTTAAAAGGGAGAGTGTTGGTGAATAAATATTACATTGGTTTTTGAGCATTTACGTTATTTTTGATATATTTGTTTGATATTATTAAACTTTTCAGATGTTGATATTACTGAATGATGGAATATATAAAAAGCATGGGTTAAAATGTAATCTACTGCATTATTAGAAAGAATTAAAGTAGAGGCTATATTTTACAGTGTCGTCTTTCAAATCTAGCCATGCTGTAAACTGATGTTTGCTGTATGCTCCTCCTGATTTGAAATAGATGAAAGAGAATGAACCTTTAATCACCATGGTTCACACTATGATTGAGAACTCGGCGCTAAGACCGCAACTGTACCAGCAAGTAAGGTCTTGGATAGTGAATGAAATTGCTTTATCATCTGCGAAAATTTTCCTTAGTGACAGTTTTGGTTGTTCCTCAGACTTATTCATAACATTGGTGTTTCTCTGATTTGCTTTGGAAACCCACAAGTCATCCATGCTTCCTAAAATGCTGCAATATCGTTAGCATGGCTTTTGCTGCGTTTTTGTTGTTTAGTATTAAATGTACACTTTTGAATAACTTTTTCTGTCTAGACAATTTAATTAGTTGGTGCTTTATGCAGGCGTCCAGTAAATTCATGAAACTTCCAATAAGCTTCCAACATTTGTCTTAGCATGATTCTCTGCAATTAGTGTTCAAAGGTGCTTCTTTCTTTTGACCACTAGAAAAGCATGTGAGTGGTGTTTACCTGGTCATTTCTGGCAATTTTGTTTTGTTCTAGGAAGTGGATTTACAAGTTTTTGTTTGCACCTACCAAGCCTTTAGCCACTTGAAGAAAGCAAGGATCAAAATTACTTTGATCTGGGGCCTGTAAATCCAGAAGGCAGTGTCTGTTCATAAAGTCACAGCAGACTTTACTGTGCACACTTACAGAGTACTTACCAGTAGTGCTGGTTGGCAATGGTAAGATGGAAGAAGAATCGGAAATGTGAATGGAAATATTGTCTGTGAGTTGAGACCTGCATTAACTTATGAGCATGGCCAATCCCTTTCCGTTGGCACCGCAGTGACTTACGGATGCTGGGGCCGAACTGAATAGCCCCTGTCAGGCAGGGGATGCTTAAGAAGTTTCTTGCCTCAACTACAATGAAGGTGTTGTTCTCACAAGGGAATATCTGGCCAGTTCCCTTGCATTTACGTTTATGCCCTTGTGAGCCAAAATTATGCATAAAGGTTGCACAGTTTGAAGAAAAGGGGATGTTCTGCCATGTAAAACAGATGTTTATTGTTGCTGTGTTTCTAAAAAATGCTGCAGCTTAATTGCATGTTTCATTTTCTTTAAAGTCAACTCCACATCGTAAGTTTACTTCCGATCCAAAAGTGTTACCAAAAAAATCTCAGCTTTCCAAAGGAAGCTGGGTTGGGATTGACTGATTTCATGACCATCCAATTTGTGCTCCTAATGCAAAACAGGAGCTTTAACATGGAACCTGAAGGGGGGAATGAGAGAAGTAAGGTGTCCTCAAGCCCTCAACGAAATTTCGGGGGGTTGCTGTAATTTTTTAAAGGAGCCTGACTGCTAGGATTTTCTTAAAGCAAGTCAATTTTGTGTGATAGAGTGTGTAAGACAGAGAAGTCAATAGGTGTATAATGAGCAGAGGTGCTTTAGATGTGTCAGGGGAAACTCACCCGAGCTTCTAATATTAAATAGACATATTTGAGGTGTAGCTGTGCCTGGGCTGATCTGCTCCTGTCTTTGGGGATACCAATAAATTCCCAGGTGCTGCCCTGATGAAGCTCTGCTGTCAGCTGCAGTATCTGCCTTCACCTTGCAGGCACATCTGCTGCTTCCTATCTGACACTGAATAAACACCTTTTTTGACATTCTTGTCAGAGGAACAGTGACTCTAACAGGTCATGAGGACTGAATAACCTGTTGCCATTAGAGATGAGGTCTCTTCAGGTCAGAGTGTTTGTGACATGTTGGAAGGCTTATGCAGAAGCTGCCTTAGCTGAAGAGTAACATCATCTTCTGCTTTCATGGATGAAGTTTCCTGTATGAGATGTTGAATTAACTGACTTTCAGGATAGGCTAAAAATACACTCAATGTTTCACTGCCTAAATAGTCTTCTAAACTTTTGTAATGCAAAACTGACCTGTTTAAAATTCTAGCAACTTGTTTAAAGTCTAAACAATGTATAATGTTTTATTCAAATAAAATAAATTGGTTTAACAGTCATCTTTCCTGCTGCAGTTTTAAAGAGATGTGAATAATTGGGAGAAGCCTCTGTGCAAGTGACTGAAACTTGTTTTGTTGTCAGGATGCTGAAATAGTTTGTGATGACTGCAGCCATTCCTGTGCATAAAGAAAAGGATCTTTCTCAGCTTCAGTTTATTCAGTTCTGTTTTAAGTCTGAGCTCATTTAGAGTTAAGCAAAGGAAAGCAAGAAAAGCTTGTATTTAATTTGTCTTGCTTCCTGTTTGTAATGATTAATGGTTCTTTAGTAAAATAGCAAAAACATCTATTTCAAATGTGTCATTTATAAGACACTTCTGTTTGTGATTTGTTACATCCTCAGAGTTATTTAGATCACTTTGACTCACATCAGTCTACTCTGCAGACTGTGCTGTAAATTCACAAGTACAAGCCAGGGAAATTATTCCATATGTACAGACAAGAGAAAAAGGATTTTTATGGACTAGACCCATTTCTACCTTGGTTGGGGGTCTTTTGCTTCTTCCTAATACTGGATGAGGAATGTTAATCTTGTTCTCTAACTAATCTTTTTCTCTAAACCAGTACAGGCTGACTTTAAAAAGCAAAATTTTCCTCAATTCCTCTTATATGTGAGTTCTCTTGAGGAGGAAAACTTAAAATCTGAGTGCAACAAGCTAACATCCAGGTCTTGCCATGGATAATTGTTCTTAATAAATTCAAATAATGGAAAAATAGCCGTTAAGTGTTTTGTTCCTATAAGGATAGGGAGGTCTTGCTTATGGCTTATTATTATTATTATAGGAGCTCATACATTTAAGCTGTTAGGCGTGTTAGATTTTGAGAGGTTTCAGGTTTTGTTATGAACACAAGATGATTGTGTTTGAGCTAAAAATCTTATTTTTTCAATATGTATTTGAAGTGTGTTATGTCACAGAATTCAAAATTGAAGGAGACCCTTGCTTAATGGGGCTAAATGCCTTTTGCCCTGCTTCCTGATAGCAAGAAGTATTTTAAAAAGCAAAAGGCCTCTTGGAAATCTTTATTTTAATCTTGTGCTCAACAACAGAATGTCCTAGGTTGTCCTGGTTTAATTTCCTAAGTGCAGCATCCTACAGAGGTGCATAGCATGCTTTTGGGGTGTGAAATGTCCTCCTGTATTTTTATTGACTCAAAACAGTTAGTGGAATCTGAAAATAGCTTACAAAGTAATGAAATAATGCTGTCACTTAATTGTTTTTAGTATCAGCTACTTAAATAGCTTTAACCACTTGTGTCTCAGCAACACCTTATGGTGTCCATCATGGGGGATCTCTCCCTTTCTGGGAATCATCTCGTACTGGTGTGTGACAGAGGTGGGGACTGTACAGTTGATGGCAAAGGATTTCTAACCTAAGAAGGAGGTTCAGTTAAGGTCATGTTACTTTTTCACATGCAAGATACACATTTGGCCAAACTCTGCATGTGCAGCTTCCCTTTCAGAAATGCTAAGTCCTATTCGTAGGTCCTCAGGGTGCTGCTCTCTACCGACTGGGGGGCTTTTGGTGTGTTTCCCCACGTTAAGAGGGAATGGATTTGGTGTGTTTGAATAGGCAGATGTCGAGGGAAAGGGAAGCCAGCAGCAACTCCTGTCACTGCTTCAGTAGATGGCACTCTTGCTCTGGAATTACTGTCCTGGCAAAGGCTTTGTGGGAGCGATTTGGCAAGAAAGGCGTTTGTGGAACATGACATGAAGTACATTTTGATAACTTGGTCATTGGAGCTCTTATAATGCGTTTTCCAGGGTTATGAGGTTGTTAACCTTGCCTGAAATGTGTAATTGCGTTTTGTCTGCTGCAGTTCCCGTTGTCATTCCAGCAGGATGCGATAGCATTGCGCACTTCTTGCCTTGAGCGGATTTACTGATGTGCCGTGAGAAGTGGAGCTGCTGTTTTGTCAGAGATGGATTAAGTTATTCACATTATTTGGGGAGGTTTTGTGCTAAGTCTGTGTAAGGCGTTGCAGTGGAAATGTTAAAATGAGGTGGCTCTGCAGCAGTGCCTATTGTGGGGAGCTGGTACTGCTGACCAAAGCAAGAAGTTGGTAGCATTTGAAAAGTGTGCTAGGATTTTAATAAGAAGAATTAGCATGGCTACAGTGTTCTTTGAGAATCTGTTTTCCTCTTCTTAATACTTAAGATGTGTTCCTCTCAGGAGGTACGCAGGGCTAGGGATGCTGAATTGGCAAACTGTTTTAAACTCAGCTATAATTAAGGTTGAAATGCCAGAAAAATGAAGGTTTCTCTTTTTTAAAAAGTATAAAAAATGCTGGCTTGAAAAAGCAGTATATTTTTCCAGCTAAGCCACGTAAAATGCTGAGCAGTGACTTGGAAAGGTGTATTTTTCTAATAGGGGGTAATCTTTCTTGTGTAGTATCTTTCTGTTGTGAAATATAACTAGGTTTCCTCTGTAAGTTAAAGACATTTGGCCATGTTTATGAGTTTTATTTAAATATTTCCATTCCTCATTTTTCTCTCATTGTGATAAAATCAACAGTAAAACAACACAACTCTACAATAGTGGGAGTTTAAATAGATATCTTAATTTGTGTGACATTCATGAGGTGCAAAAGTGCTGTGGCTTTTTTCATATTCCAACATTCATTTTCATGAACTGTCCATTTCAAAGAAAGTTACTGTGTGTTTTTAATACACTCTACATACTTCTAAATTGTCACCAGGTACATTTGCATGAGGTATGTGGGCATAATATCGTGAAATGAAACACTTCAGTGTGTTGAAGATTTATTTTATGTTTGGAATGCTTGTCTCATTAACCCTTCCCTAGTCCTTTTATTTATAAGTGTCCCTTAACACAGACTTGTGTTTTGGTAGTCTTTCTTGTACTATAAAGTCACAATAGCCTAATTGTGACAGACACATGGAAGGAAAGCATCTCTGTCAGGACTCTGTACACACAATGTTTTTAATTAAATAGAATGTGAAGGTTGATAGTGTTATGTCTATACTTGCTGTATAGGATATTAAGTAGTTACTGCATGTGACAGTTCACTCTAAAATGGGGAGCTGCCTTTTTTCTTGTAAAATACTTTAAAATCTTGTTACTGGTCAGTAACAGATTGAAAAAGTTAAGAACTTAATGTGAGGAGCTTGAAAGTATGAAAGTGTTTTGAGGTACTTTGTATCCTTACTCGCACAAGGAGACAAGTTTGCCTAGGTCCAAAGATAAAATAGAAGAGCTTCATTTGTAGCATTTCTGGTAATGCTCTGTTGGAGGGGAGGAAATTCTATGAAAAGTAGGAAATCCATATGGAAAATCCATGTGAAAAGTGGTGGCTCTTACTGGACGCATCTATAACAAGATATTTACATATATGTTATAAGCTTAGGTCATTCTGCTCTGGTTTTGGATTCACATCAGATCATCCTGCTTGTGAAATACCTGACCTTAGTGGGCCTAGAATGGTTAATTCAGAGTAGAATGAGCCCCTGTATTTAGAATTCATATAACAAAACTTGGACACAATGATGCATCATTATTTAGATGTACTCTGGCAATTTCATCTTCCTACATAATCCATGTGTGATTGAGTTGTACATCTTTAAAACTCCAGTTTGCATTAGAAACAGCCTGCTAATTTAATGCAGCTCTACTGGCAGTCTGCTTGACATTCCATTTATTTACCTTCATTAATGTATATTGGCTAAATATGTATTGTTCAATGTGGGAGGTTTACCTTTCAAGCAAAAGCTGATTTCTGTGTTAAAGCTCTTAAGTTGAACAGTAGTTTTCATTTTCACAGTCCAACTAAGTTGTTTTATGGCAATATTATTCTTCCTTATAGTTAACACAAGAAGAATGTAGGGGTACACTATACAAATATAGAACTGAAGAGCTGGACATTGATGTAAGTCATTTATATTCCTTCTTCCCTGTAAATGTTGGTGTTTGTATCTTGATTTTGGCAATGATTGTCCTCCTGGCTTTTGGGTTTGAAACCCACTTCATACAGGTGATTGCCAACAGAAATTGCATCATGAAATTGAGGGACATGTCTCTGTAATAAGTTTCTGACTTGCAGGAAATATTATATTTTTGGCTGAAATTTTAACTCTCTGATACAGTGACCTGAAAAACCATGGGACAGACTGTGAATGTATAAAATCATCTTTATAATACTAAGCAATATGTAAATTAAAATAGAATTTAATACCTGTTATTAAGTTGTAAAGATTTAGCTGTAGAATCATAAATTATATGTTTTGAGCTATGCTGTTTCAAGTTATAATAGCACTTCATAGTAAAGAGGGTTTCTTAAGTAACTTGAAAATGCAAGACTGGTGCCTTCATAATTTTAGAATTCTTATTTTAATAACATTTTATACAGATTTGTGTAATGATTTGATCAAGTTAGATTTTGATTACTGAAGATGTAAATAACAAAATGCTAATTGTGGTAATTTTCTGTTCTATACTAGGCTAAGCTTAGCCATTTATGTGAACAGGATAAAGTTGTGCAAGCACTGGAGGAGAAGCTTCAACAGCTACACAAGGAGAAAGTAGGACAATTGTATTTATTACCTAAACTGGATGTTATTTTACATGCTTATTATCAGAACATTGATAGCTGAAATAAAATGAAAATCAGCCCAATGATGCAGAACATTAAAAATAATTCTTTTTATTACAATAGTACACGCTTGAGCAAGCTTTGCTATCAGCAAGTCAGGAGATAGAAATGAATGCAGATAACCCAGCAGCCATACAAAATGTAGTCTTACAGAGAGATGACTTGCAGAACGGACTGCTCAGCACTTGTCGGGAAGTATCCCGAGCCACTGCAGTAAGTACCACGTTCTTTCCAGCAAAACTTAATGAAGTGTGAAATTATTATGTTCATATTCTTAATTGCATTGGTTTTGCTTATTTTTGTACTGCATCCCAACAAAAACTCAGTTGTCTTTTACTCCCTTGTGTTTTTGTCAAAGGCGGATGGAAAGTGATCTTTTCAGTGCATTCATCGAGTGGTCTTTCTCTAATTTTTTTTTTTTTTTTTCTGACCAGGAATGGGTGCATACAGACTTTATTGGTGTGGTAATTATCATCTTTATGAAATGAAAAATTGATAGCAGAAGAAGTAAATAATGAAAATAAGCTATTTCATGTGATGGCAAAATAGCATCAAGCACAAACTTTACTTGACTTATTTTAAGCAAAAGCCAGCTGCAGGACTGCCGTAGTCTCTCTTAATAGTGGGCCATTATATTTAAAAGATCTTCCAAATTATGCACTTCTAAAAGTCTTAAAAAAAAAAGGGGGGGAAAGGAAGGAATTGCTGTTTGCTGTCCTTTTCCGCTTTGTGATGGTTTCTGCACTGAAATGACAAAGAATCATTTTTGCCTACTTACAGATATATCCAAAAAGGTATTTCAGTGTCAGATTCCAGGGGGTAGCTGTGGTAAAACTGGTATGATGTCAGCCCTGAAATACTGGCTGTCTAACTGAATGTTAGACTATCTTGTAGAAGGAATTGGTTGGACACAGAAAAGGGAACCAGGGGAAAGGAAATCCTCAAGATACACTTTCCCTCATTAACTTCTTAATTTATTCCAAATGAGTAAATTGCTTGATGTAGGCTGCAAAAGTGAGATGGTGGGGCCGACCTCAAAGAAGAATAATTTTTTTCCCCACCTTTCCTTGTGGTGTTTGCAGTTGCACGTACGTAAAGTAGCGGTGCATTCGCGGGCCCGGGGCGCTCCCTGGCAGCCTCGCAGGCAGGGCTGGCTGAGTTACATTGCCTTGCATAATGCATTGCCTATGCACACACATGCTGTGCACTCACACATGTGTATTCCGGGTGATAAAAGAGACAAATTTGCATCCATTTTTGTGGCTTTTCTGCCTCGCTGGAAAGACAGCTTAAGATCCACATGCCTGCTGACTATAAAGGCGTATTCTGAAGAATTTGCCCTTGCCTATCTTTTCTGTTGGTGAAAAGACAAAATGCTGTTTGTTTGAATTTCATTCAGTGTCATTAGAAAATCAAAAAGCTGTTTAAACATTGCATTCTCTAAATTAAGTATTTATTTATTGCTGATACCTATTTATGTGTTACTTCCTGAAGTTTCATGCCACTGGAAAAAGAAAAAAATTGGGTTTTTTTTTAATTGAATGTTCATCTGTAATTCTTTAAATTTTTTGTATACTTAGGAACTGGAAAGAGCTTGGAGAGAATATGATAAATTGGAGTATGATGTAACTGTAACAAGGAACCATATGCAGGAGCAGCTCGATCGCCTTGGAGAAATTCAGGTGTGGCAAAGGTCTTAAAGTACACTCAATTCACTTTGACTTTCTATGAGTTTTAAAACTAAACAGATGAAAAAAGGGGGACAAATGGTGAACTAAATTACAAACTTTCAATTTCTTTTTCTACCTTGTAAGTTCTGAAGAAGTCTTCAGTTTTTCCTTTTGTTTTTTTAAGTTATAACACTGGTTTTCCTTTGTCTGGAAGCTTCCTTTTTTTGTTGTTTCAGTGAGCAGCTTTGAAACAGGGTGGCTTTCTCAGACCTTAGTTGTACTGACAGTCATAATAAATCTTCACACAAATCCTTCCATTTAACTGAATGTTTTAAAATTAAATCATTCTATCAAAATAAATTATTACAGCAAATGTGTAGGTGTTCCTTCAGGCCTTACAAGCGAAAGGTTCTGCTGTGTATTTTAGTACTCACTGTGCAGGAGTGGACAAGTGTTGGAGATGAATTCCTAAGGAGAGCTCTCTTTGACACACACACAGAGACATGGACATGGAGGTGTGCGCAGATTACCTGGGTTAGGCAGATGGGTGTGGTTTGCACTGCAGATTCTTTGCTCTGGGGGTTGATTTTCTATGCAGTTTTAATCAGATTACAAGGAAGCCCAAAATCTGTAAACCTTGCATTGATTTGTCCACAGTGTGTATGTCCATGAATGTAAATAGGTTTATATGCCAGCGTGCAAACACTGTGTTCATCTGCACCTGTTTTGGGGCTGGAACCGATGGTTCCTTCTCTCTGGTTGTGTGTGGGTCTCCTGTGCAAAGTCTGCTTGGATTTTCTTTGCAGACAGCAGATGAAATTCTGTTCTTTAAATGAAGTTTGAACTAGCAGATTGCTCTCAAATTGACTGAGGCATTATGAAATTAATTAATCTTACACTTCTTGTTCCAAATTATATTTGAATGTTTTATGGGAGAGTGTCTGTCGTTACTGCATTTTATTTTCCTTCACTGCGAAAGGATACGCAGTGTGGTCTAAAGAGAGAAAAAGGTTTTCCCCTTTTTTCCCACTTGCAGTGTATTCTAATGTACTGGCCATATATGCTGTTTGTTCACTGACAGACTGAGTCAGCAGGGATACAGCGTGCTCAGATTCAGAAGGAACTGTGGAGAATTCAGGATGTCATGGAGGGTTTACTTAAACATAAACAGCAAAGAAGCTCTTCAGAAGCAGGTAGGCCAATGGTTTTATCTCATAGGAAATGAAATTGGATCATACAAATTTTTAAAGTACAAGCTCCACTGGTGCTTTTGAATGTTTGGAAAAATGGCACAATGGCTGAGGAAAGAACAAGCAAATATTACTTTAAGTTGATGCTTGGTGTATTTGTTTGATAGCAACAGGTTGTAGTACTTTTTTTAAAGCTGTTTATTGAAAATAATTTTTCTCTTTTTTTTCACTACACCTTTCCCCATTCCCCCAAACAGGCATCGGCATCATGATATCAAGGACATTTTCTTCTATTAAATATAAAAATGAGGTATGGTTTTAGCATGTTTACTATTTTAGCATTACGGAAGTTGTAATGTGGCTATGATAAAAAACAAGCATTATCTTGAACATTTTAAGGATGTCTGAAGGATGTATTCAGTATGTTTCTGTAAAAACACTGCGTTATGAACTAGTTTTAAAGACTGATACCTCCACTAGTAATTCTAACGCTTTCATTTGTACTGTGTCTCTATATTCTCACTGGTATGTTTCTCTTTTCCATTTCTTACCTTTTCCTCTCCCTAGGCTCTTACCATAGAAATATAAACCCTGATTTACGGATATGTTTTCTACCCACCACACTTTTCATGGGAAGAAATACATTGCTTTATATGTTTATTCAGATACTGAGCCTGGTTCTCAGATGGCCAGAGCACCCACAAGAAGAGCTGAAACTGTGGGAGCTCCCAAATGTTCAATTCCTCTGAAAATCTGGCTAGAAGTTACAGTTTTAAAGGGACATTGTCATGATTATCTAAAGTGTATGCAATATACATCTGGCTTACAGAACTTTCTAAAAGCTTAATTTATGTAAAAATCTTGCAGAAGATAATGGATTTAATTTTTAAAAGGACGATTTAGAGAGTTTGTACATGTCCAATAGGAAGTGCAGGTGTTAGAATTTTTGTTGTTGTTGTTAAATGTGGCATTGTCCCTTTAATTGCAAAATCTATAGCTGCTGTAGCCATGGTAATATATTTTTCTTTTTAAGTTATAAATAATTGTACCAGGTGCACACGTCTAAATAAGGTGACTATTCTACAATCTTTAGGAAGAGGAAGTAGTCCCACCTCGTCCTCCACTCCCTCGGTCCTATGACTTTACAGAGCATCCTCCCATAATCCCCCCTCTGCCCAGTGATAGCAGCTCCTTGCTCTGTTATAGCAGGGGCCCAGTACATCTGACAGAAGAAAAGAAGATGTACCAAATTCAAGGATATCAGAGAAATGGATCTTACTGTGTAAGTGGCTTCAACTGCCACGTTGTTCTTGAAGCATCCTCCCTCCTTCGCACAGTCACCATTTTTGTTTACTCATCTGGCTACTTTTGTGTTATGGTTTTACTTTTATTTGGTTTTGTTCATAGCTGCATCATTTGCTCTTCACATTTTCCTGTCATATCTTCTGTGCATATATAAAATGTCTTAAGACTTAAATTTCATAAAATTAGATTCTTCTCCTCACTAGTTTTTTAAAAAGCTCTGGGCTCAGTTTTTGAAGCTTTTACTAGCTTGTTTCTAGAGGATAATTTTAAAAAATCCACAACTCTGCCTTTCTATAGCAATTTTTTCCTGTAATTTCTGATTGTCTGGAAACGTTGTTACTCAAAATAACTACCAAAAAGTACTTCTGCCATAGCACTTGAACAATGGAACTCTGTCTTAAAGTGAGAGCAGAGTTATCACAAAATAATTGGGTTTAGGTCTTAAGACATAAATACTTGTACCAAACTGCCTCTTTATTTACCTCACACCTTGATGTTCCTCAGGGTCCTGATTATAGGCTTTATAAGAGCGAGCCGGAGTTAACTACAGTAGCAGAAGTGGATGAGTCTAATGGTGAAGAAAAAACAGAACCAATTTCAGAATCAGAATCTTCTGCTAAAGGTTTGTCCCCAGGCACTACAACCTTTCAGCTTTTTCACAAGGAATGCAGAGCTTAGCTGTGTTACAGAAGCTGCCTCATGGTTCGTGCCTTTGTAGCCTGTCCATTTCTCAGTTTGATGGAACAGCTTCCACAATAAAATAATGATTTAATTATATGACGAGAGAAATTTCAGTCAATTACACCGCAGAAAAATCAAACATTACACTCACCAACAACCCTGAAATCCTTATTGACACCATGTCTAATCACATCACTCACATTCCCCACACACCATTCCCTTGAACAATTACCCATTTTATGTTCTTGCCCTTGAACAATTACTCAGTTTTTGAATCAAGCTCCCGATGTTATGTCGCTGGAACGTCCAAAAAGGCAGCACCACAGAATTTTCAGGCTCTCATAAGGCAGGGAAACAATGTCTTTTTCTTTTTTTTAATCTTGTAATTGTTGAATTGCCTTCTGTCCTCTGATATAATAGGAATAATGATCATGACCTTGGAGTGTACAGACAATAAAGGTCTTTGCAATTGCTAAATGCTTTAGATTCTTCTCTTCATCTAGCTCCCATAAAAGCTACTAATTGCTTGGTAGAGTCTTTTACCAGGAAGTACTTCTCAATTCTGTTTGTTAAAACACACAGAATAGTTTGTTAAAGGTGACTTCAGGAAAATGCTCAGCTTTACTGCCTCCCAAAAACCGTATTAAGAGCTTGGAGAAAAAGTACCTAAACTTAGCTATTTTTTACCCCTAAGGATTGGTGTTTCCAGTGCCAGCAGGACCACTCCCTTCTGTTTTGGTACTTTGATGAAGCATTTACAGAGCAGGCTGGTGCAACAGTAGCAGAGTTTTACCAAGAATCACAATTACACAAAGATACTGTCTTCATCAGAATGGTCATAGAGGTTTTTAAAACTAAGGTTAGCATACAGTTTGGGTATAAACTGTGTGAATGATACTGTGATATAATTAAGCTTGCACTTACCACACAATTTGTCAATTCAGATTCTCTGGGGTATTTGCTGAGATAAAATGTTAAGGCACATAATTAAATTTCTGTTAATTTGGTGGCAAAAAATGGAAGGTTTATCATGAGATTTGCTAATCATCAATGACCTAAATTGAGAAACTTGTCTTTCTGACAACATGCCTACATTTTATTGACCTGTGATGTTTCTTATTATTCATAGTAATTTATGTCAAGAGGTAATGATCAAGACAAAATAAGAAAGTCTACACTGACTATATAAAGCAACCCAACACTTTTTAAGCACCCCAGTCTGCTTTCTATCTCGAAGACAGAAATTATTTTATTACGTCCATTTGTAGAAAAACAGTCCTCAGTCAGGGACAGCAATAGCACAGTGTCCTCTAAGATAAATAATATTTAGGGGTGTGGGACAGAACAGCTGCAGTGGTAGCAAGCAGTGAGGGGCTTTGTATATTCTAAAACTCTCTTTGGTCTGTTGTTTATCATAGCTGTGTTTTATCATCTGAGCATAGAAATTTTCTAACAGACATTTCTTGTTCTGGGCATTCACTCGTAGTAACGATCCCCATGCAGTAGGAAAATGTAACCATTTCTGATTGTTTAAGTTCTGTTATGGTGTGTATGCCACTACAGCTCTATGCTGGTACAGTAAACAGTTTTATGCCATTCTGTCTTAAGGTTTTAAGCTGATAAGGAAAGAAACTTAAAGGCAGCTCATCTCTGAGTTTTCTTTCTTGCTGTTTTAAGAAGTCATACTTAAATGATGGTGGTTTCTTATTGAGGGTGGTTCTAAAAATTAATAATTTCAGAGGAAATTTAAACATTTTTTCTAGTGGTTGTGCACATTAGAGTACTGAACACTTCTCATGCCAGCCATTTCCCTCTCTTTTCAAATATCAGCATTTAAAGAGAAATGGGACCATGTCAAATATGAGACCAGAGGAATATGATGACCTGTGTAGTACATAAAGGTCACACAAAAAGAAAACGGAATTCTGCTGTGTTTTATCCTTTTTATTGTCTAAAGGAGACCCAAACTGTTGCTTTATAGCAGAATATCCTCAGCTCCTGTTTTCACTCCCCAGCTGACCAGGCTCAGGGATGATTTCAGTCACACACAGACATGAGCATGGGTGTGCACACACAAGTGAGGCCATCTGAGAGCTGGCTGGACCTATGGTATCTTCACCCATCAATTCTCAGTCCCTCTGGCCTCTCCACTTTCTGAATCTGCCTTTTGAAGAGGAATTCCCAAGGCTGACAACATGTGTTTTCTAGAAGACAAATCAACAGTTTTTGCAGTGTTTTGCACAGCACTTAGTGTGTTGCTTTGCTGTTTTGCAGGCTCACATTTCCCTGTGGGAGTTGTACCACCCAGAACCAAATCCCCAATGCCAGAGTCTTCAACAATAGCATCCTATGTCACTTTGAGGAAGAATAAGAAGATAGATCTAAGAACGGTACTTCAAAATAACCTCTGAGTATTGGACGTGTTCATTTTAAGTTTGGTAGTTACTTCAAAAGTTGAAGTTATCTTAATTTTCTTTAACAAAAAAAAAAAAATCACTGTTATAAAAGCATTATATACCAGATTAATGGAGACAGCTATAGACAGAATGATAAAGTTGTGTTGTGTGTGTTAAACTGCATGGAGACACTCAAACTGGGCAAGAACTAAATGGTAAATGATAAATCTACTGATCTGCTGAAGTTCAGGCTTGAGTTGAAAGCATATGAAGTATCTTTGAAGGACCTGTATTTGGCAGTTTAACAGCCCCTTTATAACAATCACAGGCTTTTATTTATTTCATTACTAAAACAATTCGGGAAATAGCTAAAGCAGCCAAAAAATAAGGATGTAATAAGCAGTATGCAGGCAATAAACCTGAAATGTTAGATTAGACAGTTCTGTAGTCTCTGGGTTAAAGACACATTTACATGGAGTTTGTGCAAAAGAGAGGAAAACTTTCACCACAGTTACAGCCCAGATAGTAGAGGAGAAGTTGTAAGAAGACTGGGAGAGGAGAAAGAAGCTCACAGGATGTTGACTGGAGAAAGAATACCACTTTTCATAAGTGAAATCAGTTACTGTAAATGTCCTGAATGCAGCTGATTACCCTGAGATTTTTCTGTCATAAAAAAGTATAAATCTGTCTGAAAACCAGTGAATTTCAAGAACAGAGTAGGTAAATAGGTGTTATTTTGGGAAAAGTATAATGCTTAGGATTACAGATTTTTAAGTAGTAATAAATTCACTTAGTTTCAGCCTGCACTTGCAGTTAAATGATGCCCAGCTGTAGTTTTTCTTGAAATAAAAAGGCAGGAATTACTATTAGATCAACTGGTATAAGTGTCCTGGATCATTAAATTTCAATTATGTTTCTGTCTCAGTCAAATATCTTGTGTTTGCCAGTTGTATAATGTCTGGTAAATTGTTTCAGCTTGAGAGGGTGGCTTTGAGAGAGCATCTACCCATTCTCTTAATGTTTATCATTGGTGATGGTAATGTTACTGTTCAGAAGAGCAAATTATTCCTTCCTTTTATTTTGAATTTCAGTGTTCATTGATAATTGGTTCTTGTACTTTTTTTCACGTACATAGGAGGTCTTTATTTTTCTGCTCTTCAGTAAATCAGTGATCTCTTCTGGTGAGTTACCAGTTTGGCATCTCGTTTTTTTGAAACACATATATATATTTTTGCTTCCATTTAAGGAAAGACCAAGGAGTGCAGTGGAGCAGCTGTGCCTTGCAGAAGGCTCACGGCCTCGAATGACTGTAGAGGAACAGATGGAAAGAATAAGGAGACACCAACAAGCTTGTCTGAGAGAGAAGAGGAAAGGACTCAGTATTATTGGTGTTTCAGACCAGTCTCCTTCCCAGACCTCGTCCTTTGTCAGGGATAATCCGTTCAAAGTGACACAGGTGGGTCCCACGGTGATCACAAGCTTTGATGTGTCCAGCTAAAAAACAAAGGAGTTTATTTGAGACCAACTGTAGAGTCACAGATGCAAAAAGACAACCTTCATGCTGACACCTAATGACAGAAGCCACTTCTTTGCCTTTTTGGAAGACAAACAGTTCAAATCCACATCCATTTGATTATGCACTGTGATGTTTGTTGACAGGGTGCGGTGTTTGAGTCAGATTTAGCAAACAACATGAAATTGCAAGGTTTGTGACTGAAAACAGGATCAGGAAGAATCATGACTCATTTTCTGTTGAAATGAAGTCAATGCTGATCTTTCTGCCGTGTAATATATTCAAACATCTGTAGCAATTTTAGGTAGGAATGTGTGTTTATGATCAGAGCTCCTAAGTGGTGCTCTTCTGCTGTGGTGTTTCAGCCCATAAATATGTTCCAATAGAACCCACACTTTTTTTTTCACTCATTCTTAAACTTGTTTGTTTGCCTAAGAAGTTTAGTCAAGGGTGAAGGATGGAGAGAGAAGAGGAAGATATAACTGCTTGACATTAACCAGGAAATATTATTCTGAAGATATATCTAAAAACCCACAAACAAGCCCCAAAACGCTGAACCAAACCCAGATATAGGATAGCAGATATTAAGCAGCCTACTGCTTTATAATATCAAGAATTAGTTTTCTTTTCCAGTAGAGTAATGGAGTTAATTTTTTGGTTGGTTTTGGTTTGTTTGGGATTTTAATCTTCTGGAATAGTTTTTCTTCAGACCACACTGTTTACTAACTTTTTAAAAATTATTTGCTTTTCCACTGGTATGGAAATGCCTTCTTTTTTTGTTTTGTAGGCATTTAAACATCTGATTTTCCAAAAGCAGATTAAATATATTGCAGTGTCAGGAAATCAGATATTTCCAAAGATGTTTTAGGTTTGCATTTTGAGTTGGTTTTTTCCCTCTCAGCATGGTAAGCTGCTACAGAGCTATACAAAAGTTACTTTCTCTTCAAGAACTTTGCATCCCCAGAAGACTCTGAATTCCAGTTTTGCCTTTGCAATAGAGCATCTGTATTTGGGCTGACATCAGGAATGCTGTATGAAGGGAGTTCCTACAAATATTTCTGTGATTAACACTGCCTTTCTAGAGAAGAGGTCGTGCAAAGCAAAGCTTTGCAGATGTTTTGTTCAGTCGTTTTTACAGAGGTGTTTAAGCTTTATCTCTTCCCTGTGGTATTGTTTCATACCTGAAGGTGAGGAAGCTGCAGTCCTGTGCATGGTACCTGGGTAGCCAGCACAGGGCAGCAGAGTGAGGGAATGGGCCAAATCTGTGCCAGAACTCAAAATAATTCTGTTCATTTCACCATGTTCCTCAGTCTTCTCTGTGAAATCAGGGCTCTGGGGATGATAAGAAATTTATATAGTAAGTGAGAAGATCTCGGAATTGAATATTTAACTAATAGTCCATGTTGCAAAGTCACTTTTTCTATCACAACTTAAATTCTTCCAGAATGCTATTTGGCTAAAAGCCCCAGGATGAGGTATTATGCTGAGTAATAGCTTCTATTTCTAAAAGCATAGTTTCTGTGTCTATTGATTTTTAGAAAAATGGTGCAGTGGCATTAACAGCTGGAAGTCTTTTCGACTGTGGTTTGGTTATTTAAGAATTGGAGGGGAGAAAGGATTTTATAAACGGCCTGCTGTGTAATTTTGAAGTGATTACCGTAATACAAAAGGAAGTTGCTTCGCAATCGTTGTTGGCACAAGCGTATGATAAGGGGTGCATACTTTAATTTAGGAGAGCAAAGACATTGATTTATGAACTGACTTACGTGGAATTTCCTCTTAACAGAGTGCATGTGTTATATCACAGGAATTCAGCCTCGAGATTTACTGCTTCCATGGCTCCTATTTTTCTCAGCTCCAGTTCTTAGATGAGCCTCCCTTCGGGTCGGTTTGCTGCTCTGCCAATATAATGTTCACAGTTCACAATCTTAAGTCACCTCTACCATCCTTCCTCAAAATTTTTATATCACCTTATTCTCTGTGCAATGAATATATTTTTTTAAGAAGTAATTAATATCCTCTGCCATTATTAGATATTATGTTGTCCTCTATTAAAATCATTTCACACCATAGGCTTGGAGGATACCCAAGATAATTGGAGGAAGTGCATGCAGGTGCACTGGGAATTTTGAGCTGAGAGCAGATTTTTATCGTTTTTTTTTTTTCTTAAACCATAAAAAGCTATTTTATAAAAAGAGCAGTACTTACGAATGCAAGTAAGAATGCTGCTAAGCTGGTGTGTGACTGAGCTAAATATGAATGAAATTTCAGAAGATAAGGGTGACATTGAAATGCTGGAGAAGAAGGGGGGAGAAGAAAGTACAGTAATCTTACAGACAAAGAAATGTTAGACAGGCTGAACTGTTTTGAAAGGTACAAAAATGAGGAAATTCCAAGTCCTTAACAATTTCCATTTTCCTTATTGCAATGTATGCTTAAGGTTTTTTCCAGTATTTTTTTTTAATCACAGTCAGAGGACAGCACAAGGCTCGGAACTGAGACTGTGATAACTTCTGTAACAGTGTGTTCACATACCAATTTTGTTCCACAGAATCGGAAAAAGGATGATACAGTGTCTAGTAACATGAAGGAGTTGGAGAGCACCAGTAGAGAAAATAATTTGAAACAAAATAATGGAAGTCCTGGAGAACAAATAGCACAACTGAAAAATGATGGAGAACAAGAACATAATTCAAGTTTTGCTAAAGAGGTACAGAACTATTCCTTATTAAACTGTTTGTTAGCTTGTCTTGCAGTAAAAAAGTATTTTGAGGCACACACACCAGAGTATGGGAAAATGAGCCAGTTCCTTTTGCTTGGAAGATAAAGACTTCTTGTTGGATAGACGGTATTCCATAGAGATTCACAAAATTACATTGAATTTTCATGTATATGGTCTTTAAATAATAATCCTTGACATATTCATTGCTTAGCCTACCCCAGTGTAATTTTTGACAGCCATTTAATGTCCCTGGATTTTTGTTTGGTTGGCTGTAGTGCATCAAATAGTTTATAGAAAGCAGAATAAAGCTGGCACAACAAATTATACATGGAAGTAGGCAGTACCTGTACTTTTAGGTATTTGTCACTGGTTTGATTTCTGTCTTGAAATAGTTTGAAACTCACCTGGCAGGGAATTACCTTGGTATTTCTGGTACTGAAGTGCCCTTAACACTCAGCAGAACCAGACTGACTGTGAAGAATGGATTACTAGAGTTGCTTCTACATAATCACATCCTGCTTATAGGGTTTTTTTTAAAGTATTGTGTAGAGGTTTTTTCTTTTTCTATACCCATATTCCTCAGTTAATCACTTTGTACTTTTCCTTTTCCTCACTTTTCCTTTTGTTTTCCTATTTCATATTTAGTTTTTTAAAATACATATCTGATGGAGAATGGTATAAAATCAAATAACTAATTTAATTGTTATCCGTTAAAAACACTTCCTTATTGAGAAGTTATCATTAACTGTTGCTTTGTTAAATATGCAAATATTTCAAAAGGAAAATTATGTAATACACTCAAATTGATCACATGTAATCAGAGACCTTTAAGAGCAGCATTCATTCTTATCAACAAAATATTGCAGTATCTGGAATCTCTGTTGGCATCATGAAGAGAGGGATAGCATGAAAAAACAGGCAGGCTGCAATCCAAAGAGTTCAGATAAGTTCTGGAAGTTATTAAGTCAAGCCCTGCCCATAGACTCTGGTATAAGTTTTAGGATAACTCTATTAACCTGCATGGTATTGATAAAAATTTCTTAAGTTATGTAATTCTGAGTTACTAAGTATACATGATGGCAAAATTTGTCTGTTAATAAAACTGTTTCCTGGTACTGTATTTCTTATCTGCCACTTAGTGTGTGTTACAGCCTTTTGTTTCATGATTTCAATTTTTTTATAGCTGTCCAAAGCTGATGATCTTTTATCAGATGCACATGTTGTATCTGACTCAAAAGAAGTGAGTAATGAAGAGAAAGCAGAAAAGAAAAATAAATTGGAAGAAACACATGATGGTGATATAAGGTAAAAATCAAACAAGATGTTCAGAGGCTATTTTAAACTTCCATGTTGTATTTATTATCTGAATGGACCAAGCAACTGCCATAAATACTGACAAGGTATATTTATATGGTTTTGAGTGGTTTACATATAGGGAAATCTAGAGGCTTAAGTGCTGCCGGAGTTCAGTAAGAGGTGATGAGTTGGTGGGTGAAGCAATGGTTATTTTCAAGTGTTGTCCCAGTTATAAACAGAATTCGTTCATAATCCTTGATTTGGCCTCCAAAATGTGTTTAATAATGTCAGTTCAAGCTTTGCATCAATTCATTATGAACACTTCAGCCAGTGCTTCCATAGCATGCTCTTTATTGCTGATACTGAGGAGCAAACTAAACATCATACTCAACATCTCCTGCTTTAATTTTTACCTCACTACTTTGCAGCATTGCAGAATTAGAGGGATATTATATCTTGGATAGTTCTCTCTAAGGATTCATAACTTCAGTGTAAGTTGCACTGCAGGTCCTAAGTGAGTTCTCACATTAGGTCGTAACTTTGTCACAGGACCCTTCAGCAATAGGAAACTGCAGGAGTATATAAAGGAAAGGAATTTAATTCCAGGTGCCTTTTTAAAAGTGTAGCTATACAAAGTAGAAGGGTTTCAAAATGCCTGCTTAATTTATGCTACCTGGACTTGCAAGTTGCAACTTTTTTCTATTAACGGGAGAAAATTAAATTATAGCTCCTATACTTAGTGGTTAACACCTGAAATTAAGTTAGAGCGAGTTCTAAATGCTGTGCTTTTATTAAGCAGCTTGCAGAGTGTGACCACAGTTGCAAACCACAAACCCAAAACCAGCTCAGAAGAAAGTGAAATACTTAGTGCTCAAGAAGAAGAAGGGATTGTGTCTTCATTTGAATTAGCAGCACAGTCTTCAAAAGGAAATCAGGCAGCAGCAGGTATGGAAAAGAGTTTGACTGAAGCACAACTTACACAGTACATATGTAAAACTTTATTTCATTTTGATTGTGTCTTTTGATGCTCTGAAACCCTTGTGAATTGGAAGTGCTGAGCTAGTCTACATGTGAAGTGAACAGTTTTATAACGTAGAGAAAAATAGTTTCCCAGTGGACAGCTACAGAAATCTCTTTTTTTTTGAGGTTTTAATATAGCTTTTATAGCTGCTAATTCAGGGATTTAAATAACTATTGCCAGAAATTGAGTCATACTGTAGTTGTTGGTTGGAGCAAATCCTTCCTTTTTCATCTCAGTCCTGGATATATATAGATTTTTTACCATTGCTCCCTGCTGCTGAGTGGCCTTAGATATGCCCAGGATTGTGGAATCATTGAGAGTTACCAATATTTTAAACTAGCAAGTAAAAGACCCCAGTTTGGTCATGTTTTGGGGAGTAAGAAAGATGAAGAAACAGGAAACACTGCCTGTCTAGTACAGTGACTGGTGGTGGACTATTCTGCAAGAAGAGAAGACTGGAATAAAGCAAAACTGCATGCAATGAAGGAAAAAAAGGGGGAGGGGGGGCTGGAGTGAGTAGGGGAGGAGGAAGGGGAGAAGACAGAATTCAAGACATTATTAGGATATTTGCTGATGGGAATGGTTAAGCAAGCCAAATGGTTCAACTTACGGATATAAAAGGTGATCTGGACCTTTGTAGTGCAGTCAGCAATCCTTTCTGTGACTTAATAATCAAAACCAGAACTTGTATGTACATTTTGTACTGCTCAGCAGAATGAAAAAGCTGAGTTAATCTGAGCTGGGATATGAAGGTGGGTCTGGGCCTATCCCAACTACTTAAATTTTACTTGTTTTTCCCTCTCTTTCTTGGCAACATAAAACATCAGCTTTCATGTGTTTGCTGTTCTACTAGTTATTTCTAAGCCTGATTAAGGATCAGCTATGCTTTCCCTTGAAGTTGTGCTTTTTGTGCTGATCAGATTTTGAGTCCTTACTTGTGTAGCTTTCATTTGTTCCTACTTACATTTACCATGGCTTAAAATGGTGATTTTCAAGCTTATCTTTATTATGGCTTCTCTAACTTGTACTCTTATTTATTTTGCTGTATGACTTGCAGTGAAAAGTTTGCCTTCTTCACCAGAATCGTCCTTGTCACCAGCTCCATCCACACAGACACAGCTCACAGAAGGATCACATTTCATGTGTGTATAGTTACAGAGAAGTACGTTCTTTTTTTTCCCACCCCTCCTGTTCCTAATATTCTTCCAGGTATTTGAATTCTGTTATTTTTGTGAGAAACATCTGTAGCTGATACTCAGCAAGACAGAGTTACCTGCAGTGTTGAATATAAATCAGCCAGAAAGCAAACAAATCCCTGTATTGATTTGCTTGCAAGGAGTGCATTCTCCATCCAGCTACAAAGAGAAAGGGCTAATTGGTTTATCAAGCATGTTCTCCACAACTGGCAGGGTAATAGCCCTTGGAATTACATGAGAGGCCTGAGCTGTTACAAAACAGGGAGTTAAGGCATGAGCATCACTGCACAGGTGCAAATGAGTCTTGGTGCTTCAGTCATGGTAATGGGCAAAGTAGGCAACCAGAGCTCAGACTTAGTGATGCACAGGAGGGAATGGGGCTAATGGCCTGAAGAATTTATGGCTTAAGACATAGAAACAGCAATTGAAAAACTTTTTTTTTTTTTCTTTCTATAAAGAAAGCCCTACACAGCTGCTGTTTCCTGTTGTAGTGGGTGATTGCTTCTAGGAATCAAGTTGGAAAGCATGAGTTAGGCTAGATTTACATGTTCCTACCTGTGATGTTACCCACTTAATGAATGGCAATGGAAATATAAAGTATGTGTTTGTTTAGACAAGTGTTTAAGAAAATTAGTAGGATATCAGTGTGAATGCTTCAGCACTTTACCAGCATTTAAATCAATCCACATTTCTTTGTTGTCAGGAAATGTCTGTTTAAATAAGCTTTCCACCAAAGAATGAGCTTTGTTTCAATGGCAATGTTAAATGCCATAGCTAATGTAACTTAAGAAACCTTTAAAATCAAGAACAATTTAAAATTGAGACATGTTCAGTCATTTAGCATGAGGACATCTGAAAATGCCTTTTTTTTAAATTTGCTGTACCAATCTCAATTGCCAAGGTTTCATCTTAGCGAAATTAGACTACTTAGTCATCACAGAGAGCTTTTGCATATGAACTAAGGGCAAGAAACTGTTTAAAAAAAAATCTGTTTAAAAGAAAAAAAGGCCACCAAAGAATGAGCTTTGTTTCAATGGCAATGTTAAATGCCATAGCTAATGTAACTTAAGAAACCTTTAAAATCAAGAACAATTTAAAATTGAGACATGTTCAGTCATTTAGCATGAGGACATCTGAAAATGCCTTTTTTTTAAATTTGCTGTACCAATCTCAATTGCCAAGGTTTCATCTTAGCGAAATTAGACTACTTAGTCATCACAGAGAGCTTTTGCATATGAACTAAGGGCAAGAAACTGTTTAAAAAAAATCTGTTTAAAAGAAAAAAAGGAAAATTATTTTATTATTTTTTCCTTTTGAGAAAGTGGAAAATGCCATCTTCACATTCAGTCCTGACACTGTTCCTGCCTTCCTGATGGGTGTGGTCTGGCATGATTAGATTTAGCTTGAATTTATGTACTTTTATTCAAAATTTTTATTACAGAACTATTTAAAAAAAATGAGTGGGACTTTTCTTCTGGAAATACTGATTTGTGTTAATGCTTTTCAGGTTCACTGTGTAAATATACACACATTTATCATGCATCTCCTTTTTAAACAGGACAAACATTCCCCCACCAGCTGAGTTTTGGGTCAGTAATGAAAGTGAAACTGCACTGCTGGATTCTGTCCGTAGGCACAGGGCACCTGTCAGGACGGGAAGAGCAACCAGAGATTTATCACCAATTGCATTAATCTGCTTCAGCTCAGATGATCAGATCGGCAAATTCATTTTCTTTAGCATTTATGCTAAATAAAATAGAAATAAATTGGAGAAGGGAAGGCGCTCATTTGGTGATCTGCCCCGTCACTTAAAGCCCAAGGCTTGGCCCCCTGGTGAGGTGTATCCCCACAGCCAGTACTGCAGGTGGAGCATTCCTGTGTTCAGGAAACTCCTACCCTCTACAGCCCCTAAAGAGGCTTTAATTGCCTGGGACAGGATGGTCCATCTGGGATGGCACTTGTCAATCTGATGCTCTGCTTGCACATGCCTCACCATGCTGGGGAAAGGATCCCAGAACTTCAAACACAGCCTGCATGGCTCTTTAGTCTTCGGATTGAGTTGGAAAAAGCTCCTAACCATGTGCATGTACACTCCACATCGCTGCATGTGATGCCTCTGTTGATTGTTTCCTTGGAGTTCCGAAACAAATTCATGCCATGAGCTGGGCTTAGCATACAGAGGAGATGGATGAAGCATAGTGCTTGCCTGCACTATTTACTGCCCTTTCCTTTCTGGGGCTGTGGTTCCAGTTTTCCAGTGCTTTGCTGAGAGATTCTGGCACATCTTTTAGCATAAAGGAATTCAGCATCCCTCATTTTCAAGAAGTCTTATGTGGCAAAGGGAACTTCCAAGCTCTAGGATCAGCCCTGTTCATATGCAACCAAATGATTCAGGCAGCATCTGGAAAATATATAGTAGATTTCAGGGAATGAAGAGGTAATACCTGTATTTGGCTTTTACAGTCAATTAGAAAAATGATACTCTTGGCACGATGCCGGGGGGATTTGCCTTAGGAAATTGGTGGCACAGGATATTGTAGGACTAAGGAGAAACCCCTTAACACAAGGCTCCTTTTTTGTCACAGTCCTTATTTTGCAGAGACAAATCTCTGTGTGTACCACTAACACTGTTCGATTTTAAGCATTGCATTTTCACTGAGTAATGGAGGGATAATGAAATTTTATACGGCACCTGGATTCAAAGCTCAGGAACATTTTTACCAATGAACTGTTGAAAACTATTTCTAGAAGTCCTTGCAGCAATTACCAAAACACAGCAAGCTCTGGGTGGAGGACTTGAACTATGTTGCCAGTACAGTGTAGCAGCTCGACAGTTCTGCATCCCTCTTCAAAATGTGCCTCTCGTTTCTAAGACCAGTTAGGATCTTTGCTACTATTACTGGTTTTAGGTGAAGAGCATTTGGAGGTGACCATGTGTAACAGGTAAATAGACTTTCATTCAAAGTGGTGTAAATTTGAAAAAAATCTTGGTTTTGCTTCTTGCTGTCAAAATATCTTGACAGCAGTATTATTCATCAGGAAAACAGGTTTTGGAAACAGCTGATTTCTAAGATATTTTATTATGTTCTACACCTGCATTACTAGGATGAGGTCAGGAATCCTTTGCTGTGTTTAATCCCCTGAGTTCTTTAGACAATATTCAGTTGCTAAAATAGAGTAACTTAATCTGTGTCTGTCTTTCAGCACTAACGGCTTCTGTTGAAACAATTCATGCCTGAGATGTATGGACCTGACCTATGAAAATATGAGAAGATATTGTACAGTATATTTTAAATCTATGAAATTCATAGTTCTGATGCTTTTGGCCACAGAGCATCGTTTTATCACTTCCTGGAAAATGTTTATTCCAAGAGAGCTTTAAATGGCCCACGTGTACACTCAGCAACCTTCAGATTGTTCTCCTGATACCAGCTTGCTGCTATGATTTCTGTGCACATAAAATAAAGGCTCTTTTTAATGTGCAGCCTACAGTCAGAACTTAATTTGCTATTCTTCAGAGTTTAATGTTCTTTTAATTATGGATCATATAAGTTAACTTTTTTTGCTTCTTTTAGATGCATAACCCGGTTAATTTTACATATCACCACTAAACCTTGTTTTACACTTTTTAAACATTACAATTTATTGTTTTAACAATTTATTTGTAAAATTTTTATATATATATACATATAGATATATTTAAAATGTGCCATTTTTATTATTGCTTAGTAAAAGATGTCCTGTTTCTGCTGTAATGATTTCTTGGTCAGGTTGCAATGTCAGCAGTTACTGCCACACTTCTGTCAACATAGACATTAATGTTAGTGGTTACTTTTTCTTGACTAAAATGGAGTGTAGGTATTTTGAGGTACTGGGCTTTTCCTTCATGGGGTTAGGGTGTGTACAGCAATAAGCAGGTTTTCAATCCAGTACTTAGTTTGTGTACAAATGTAATTATGTTCATTGTGTATATATTATACAATGAGCACATACGATGTAAGTATAAGAAGCCACTTATTATTGTTCAAATACGAATGTTCATATCCCATTTCTTTTATATCATATTAAATAAATGTTGATGTTCTTAAGGACTTGTATGGTTAGTATTTCTTCCAGCAAACAGATGTCACACTGTGTTCCACCTTTTGATGTGGGGAATGCAACAATTCCTATCGCATTGGCAACATCACCTGTCAACCAGAGTAGCAGTGACAGACTCTTAAGAGATCCCAGTCTTCCTCTTCAGGGAAGAATTAAGGCTGCAACACAGAACAAAACAGACAACCTGAGACTGAGATGCAAGAAATACAGGTTCAGCTCCTGGCTCTCCCAGACTTGTGTTGTGATACTGGAATAATCACTTAGTCATTCTGTGCCTCCGTTCCTTGCCTGTTTACATGGGAGGTAATAGCCTGTCTTAGTGGGGTGTGGTGAGCAGTAATTCAATATTTGCAAACGCTGATTGCCAAGTTCAGTGGGGTTAAGGAGAGAAGTGTGATGATTCCTGGAGGCTTTGGTATCTGCGTAGCATCTTCCAGAAACTGAAAGAAAACCTGAAATAATTTGTCAAGTGTTGTCACACTACAGATGTTACCAGCTTCACTGTTCCATCTCGCGCAGCTGCCTGAATTTACCTGAGACCGAAGAGATTTAGAAAAGAATGATGAGAAATGAAAATATTTCAGGGACAGTTTTTGAATCTAGGATGTAAAGCTAAGGAATCTTTTGCATGTTCAGGCAACTGCTGTGTGCTTCAGTGCATGTGTGTGCCATAAGTGGTAAGGCAAGTTTCACAGGAAGGCAGCTGCCAGCTCCTGTTGTACTTTTTTTATCATACAAATCATATCCTGATCAAGTTAATATTGCTGTTCTAGAGACTATATAATTCATTGTGTTTTTTCATAGAGGAGTGCCTGATACAGTCAAACAGTTTGGAATGACTACCATTGCCCCCCTCCCCAAGTAGGAGTTCATGTTTGTTGGATTCTGTTGCACTCCCAGCTCTGCTGCTGGTTCTTCCTGGTGCTCTTTGCCACAAGACACAGAGTGTGTTGTCTGGCTACTTGTTGTTCTGCCATTCTCTCTAAAAAGTGAAAAAATAGGGATCAGAATTCAGCAGCAGAGCCTGGAGGGTCACAGTGAAAGAGGTGGCTGAAGGAAAGATGAATGATGATGCAGGCAGACAGCATCCAGCTGAAAAGTTACCACATCGCCCTCTTTTTTTGGAACAGTAGCCCCAAATTAGTGCATTCTTCCATCCAAAAGACAGAGGAAAGAGGAATGTGATTTTTATTGCTCAACCAGCCAAGGCTTAAGTTCAGTGGCATCACTGGTTGAACACCTGAGGCAAAGCAAATAGGACACACCCTGTTCTCTCCCTAACCCTTCTACAGAGAGCTGTTCGCTGTCAAGTTTTGCAATCTCTTTCTGCCTTGCTGCCAAGGAAAGAATTGCAACCAATAAAGGAAAGAATGACTAAGTGATTTTTGGACATTTATAGATGTTGTCTGTGTCTAAAGCAGTTGTTGGTTTGGTGTATCTGCGAGGAATGTGCAGTTTATACAGGAGCTGGGCAAGGGGAGGGAGAATGAGCAAGTTTTGCTGATAGAACTGTTGGCAAAGACAGCAAAGGTGAATGATGCAGGAATGTAGTAATGAGCATAGACTATAATTTCACTTCCTGTGGGCACTTGCTGCAAAGACTGGGAGTTTCATTGGGTGCTCTATTTTTTGTCTTATGGAAAAAAACATAATAAATGTATGGCTTTGTGTTATCACAGAGCATCTACTGTTTCTTACCTCATCAGAATAAGTCATCCCAGTGATCATACTCCTGAGATACAGAAATATCAGAATACTGATATGGTCAGCCTTCAAACATCTATTTTAAGTTTGTATCTAGGATATTTTTATATTTCTGACTGATTGCTTTATTGGCTATTGCACTGACACTTGTATATATGGAACATGCTTTTTTTTCGAAAGCAGGAGTCCTTGGGAATAATGCAACACATTCTCTACAGATGTTCATGCTTTTCAGAACCAATTACATCTATTTTTGTCTTTTGTTCACCATTTGCATTGTTCCAAGGCTACTAGAGAATGTGATTCTTTAAAGTCCCTTAATAAAGTGACATTACTCAAAAAGTTATAGTTGGTGTCTTGGCAGTTCTTGTATGTTGTGGACTGGCTCAAAGGGAAAGACCTCACCAGGCAGCTGAAACCCAAACCTTGTTTATGTTGTTACTGAGGTGGAAAAAGTAGTCTTTGGTTCACATTTCCTCAGAAATACATGTCATAAAATGAGTCCAATAGGGTTCTATTTTCAGGAAATCAGAAAAAAAAATTGAAACATTTCTATCAAAATCACATTAATTGGACAGTCTGTGACAGAATTCTTGTCCACCCCATTGGATCCACTAGATGTACCAGGAGTGCATACATGAAAAACATTAATGAGTTACACTGTCAGTAATAGATTTATTAACTTCTCTAGGACTTAGACTGGTGGCTTAAGTTGTATCCTGGTTGAGTAAAGCAGCAGAATAGAAGGCCTTTAATTAGTGATGCTGTTGGGGAAGTCTTACCTCAAACTTTTCATTATATTTTAAATATAAGGTGGAGGAGTTTTATTTTTCCTTTTCTAATAAACCGTAAGTAGCACTCATTCAGATCTCAGAAATGGCTCATCATGTCTTCTCTACACAATACTATTTGGTCCCTGTGATCCTGGATTGTGCTATAATTATTTTCTGAAGTTATTCTAGGGTAGTTTAATCTTATTTCAGTTTGAATCCTAAGTTAAAATGTTATTTTCCGTCCTTCAGAAAGTTGACATTTAAACGACCGATAAACAAATTGCCTGTACCTGGCATTAATAATATATCTGAAACAACTTAATCTAACTTTTTTAAGGATGCACATGGAGATAACAAAGCAACATCTGGCCTTCATTTCTTCTAAAATATGCTTGCTGGTATATCCTAGGAGCTGTTTGGCTTGTCCATATGGGAACACTGAAGAAGCTGCTACAAAATAAAATGGAATATACTGGTGGCTGCAAACAAATGCCTGACCCAAAATGAAGGCTCAAAGCAGCTGCTTTCTGAACTTGACACGCACAACTTGTTACCCAGCTGTTCCAGATGTGTCAGCATTCAAATGTTACTTGTGGAATGAAGGTTTTGGTACTTCTTTTTTTGTGGTGTTTCTTCATTCTGAGGTATGCCAAAGAAAATGTTTTTAAGGTCTGTCTAAATATTATCTGGCTGCTGTGGTGAAACTGCAAGCAACATTTAATTGCAGCTCTGGGTAAGTGACATCAGCACAGAGGTTGCTAATTGCCTCATGTGGCAGTCTGGCTAGGGATGTGTTTAAGAACACTTATTTAGGACAGATTAGGTTCTGTTTGGGATGAAAAGTAAAGCTATAAGCAAATGGTGCTGTTTCCAGTGGACTGCTCTAGAGTATATCTGGACAAAACCAGATGTGGGATCATTAACTTCTTTATTACTGAAACCAAATTGAAAATAAGGAATTAATTTTTTCTTTTTGTCAAATTCTATCCAGATCCCCATTCTGTGGAACTGGAATACTTCAAAGTATTTCAGACTAAAAATGGAAACACCCTCTTGCTCTTTTGAAGGTGAAATGAGTACTGTTAAAAAAAATAAAGATAAAAAAGCAGACTCTGCATGTTTATATGTAGAACAAGCAAGATTTACTTACAGCCTCGAGGTTTGGTCAATGAAAACTTTCAGGAAAATACCTCATCCTCATCTGTTGTCATATGGTCACAGTGAAGTGACTGGTGCTGTCCTGGGCTCTCTTCTGCATCTTTAAACCCATTACAGCCCAGTGTGTAAAATACTCTGCATTCCTTATGTGGAGAAAAACTGCCTTATCCACACCCCTGTTGTCTGTCCCTACATGAGCAGCTGAACCCAAGCAATCAGTTTCTTGCTTGGAGTAATGAAAATCTGCAGGTGCTTATCATCCTGAAAGATTGAGTCAAAGCATATAGTGAGAGACACCCAACATTTCCAAGTAACTTGCATCTGAATCCCCCTTATTTTCAGCACTGGATTCTATTTAGAAAAAAAACAGTTCTAAGTAACAGTTACATTACTAGAAATAGAAGAATTAGTAGGTACAAACAAATTCATAAGAATTTACTTGAGAAAATTGTCATTAATTGACAGGACATTTCAAAGCAATTGAGGGGGAAGAAAGGCTGCAAAATTCAGCGACTCGACTCATAAATCACCTCTTCACAATATGAATTTCTGGTGAGTCTTACACATGTAGTAGACTGCTTCATACTGTGCAACTTTCTTCTTGGTAAATTCCCAAGTCAGCAAGAACATGGAGGCTGTTTCAGATGTTTTAGCTTTAAAGAGGCATGATTTTTTATTTCTTTTTTTTTTCTTTTTTTTTTTTTAATATGCTCATCCATCTAGGAACCAGCTGTTAATGGCTGCTGGGCTTACTGTTGTTATACACTGAAATGGTCTCATCTAGGCGGAGGGGAAAAAAGGCGGCTAAACTTTCTGGTGAATGTTTTCTGACGCTGGTGACTGCTGCTATTTTGTGTTTGGTTTTTGGCTACCTGGAGAATGTCTCAGAGAGTTTGCACGTGCAAGCGCTGGTACTGCACAGAAGCCAGCTTGTAGGGGTTAGGTCTAGCTGCAAGTGTCATTTTGTGAGCAGGGAAATTGCCTGGAAACCAAACTCACCTTTGAATAACATTCCTGGCTGTTTTCTTAGCCTATGCCAACAGACCCATAATATTTTGTAACTGCTGTTTCTAGTATATTGTGCCTACAAATAATAAATATTTTTAATAAGAACAAAGTGCCTGGATAATGTGTGAAATCCTGATCACTGTTTCCAAGGTAGCAGCTGCAAATTAGTGAACCAGCCTCAGCCATTTAGGAGATTGCCTTAGTGAAGAGGAACTGGTCAATACTCATGGACTAAAACATTGGGAAAAATCATACTTGCTTATATAAGCTGATCCTTTGGAGTATTGGGAGGATAACTTCTCTGACCTCACAGCTTTTATTTTAAAACTTTTATTTCATTATCTTAAAGCTATTCAATTCTGTGTGATCAGCTAAATATAACCTAGCTAAACTCCATTTCCATCATCCAGATTTTAGGACAAGGAAGAACAGAGGTCATGACATTTTGATCATTTTTGCCTCATTAAAATCTCGCGGACCCCAAGGAGCACAGCTGGGTCATGTTTGTAAAAGGTGGGACTCTAAAGCCTTGCTCAATTTGAGCCATGCCTGTTTCACAGGAAGTGCTCCACTCGGATTCCCATCCATCCTTCCCTGGCTGGCCGGTTCCAGGCTGGAGCACTGCAGTTATTTCACCTATGAACAAAATCCCTAGCTTTTACAACGTTTTCAGGCAATTAATCATAGGCGGTCTGTGAAGTCTAGGATCTCTACAGCTGATGCCTCCAAACTGTTAAGAAGATGACAGTGTACAGGAGTGAATCCCAGTTAAAGCTTAAGCACTGCAGACTCTCTAGGCAATTCCCAAACCCTTGGGTGCTGTACCTGCATCTTTGAGTGCAGCAAACCGGATTTCTGTGCAGTTGAATGGATTGCCTCCTCCAGCAACTGCTGAGGAGCTGGTGATTTTAAGGATGCCCAGCAGGCTGGGTTTGTGTTTTGGAAAGTGCTGCTGGCGATCAGTATTCCTGCAAGAGGAGGCTTTCCCTCCCGCAGCCCTCCCTTTCTCCTGCAGCTGGAGGTAGGCACGGCCTCGCTGGCTTGGGCTGGAAAAACACTGCTATTACCTGCTGGCCTTGATGCAGAAGCAGCCAGGCTTCCTTCCAGTGTCTGCCCTGGGCAGATAAGTTGTGTAAATGGGGAAGCAGGAGATGAAGGGCACGGGTGTTATCAGTGCAAGTTCAAGTGCTCACGCAGAATGAGAACAAAGTTAGCCCGGCTGCAGCTGCTGCTGCTGCTTTCCCACTGCAGCTTCCCTCCTTTTCCCTCTCAGCCTGGCCCCTTTGTCCTCACGGCGTGGTTGCCATTGTGTGGGAGTTTTAAGGGATGAAAGCGAGCGATCGCTGATGGGTGACATGATAGTGCTTTAAATGGGAATGCAGATTGCTCCCAATACCACGCGATGGAGCAACGCGGACAAAGCGAGTGGCGGCAGGACAATAGGCTTAGGATGATGGCCATGGCCAGAAGTGACGGACAAAAGAAACAAATACCAAGATGAGTTTAAAAAAAAGTCCAGGACAGTCAAAGACCCCGTGGTCTGGGAAACTCTGTAACTGCGCAAGCTGTCCAGATGTGGCGGACTGCAGCTGACCTGTCATCTCAGTAATATTTAGTATCCCTTTCTCTTCCTTCTGGGAATCTGGGAGCTGAGCACGCGCAGGAAATCGGGGATTACAAACTTGTCTGAACTTTTCACTGCCAGACATTAACATGCGGATGCAGCAGCCTGTATGTAAATGATGTTATCTGAGCTGTTTTATGCATGTGTTTCCAGGATAAGAAAGGAGATTATTTCATTGTGTGAACTAATTACCTGTGAAGAAAAATTTAGGGCCTTTTTAATGTTAATGCCAGGCTGTATTTTCATTAACCTTCCTACTCAATGATGCAGTGTTGTGTGTTTATTGTGTATTTTCAAATGTTAAGGACTTGATCTTTTAACCTAAATGAAAGAAGTTCTTGATACGACTTTGCATGAACAGGTTTCTTTGCAAGGCTGCAACCACATCTCAGAGCCGTCTTTTGCCCAAAAAATGGGGTTGCTTCACCAAATGGAAAGACAAAGTGACTTTTAAGTGTCGTGGTATTGCTGCTTAATGGTGCGCAGCAACGATTAAAGATAAAAAGGGGACAATCATATTACACTGGGACTACAAGACAAATTACTGCAAAACAGAGAAAATGTGTTCTTGGCCTAACCTGCAGCTGGGCATAACCAGGGCAGCAGAATTTGTGTTGATGCAACAGATCTGAGCCCAGATGGAAACAGCCCTTTTGATTTCAGGTGGACAGATTGCATGATTTAAAGTTAAACACACTCACACTGCAAACATTATGATACAGGAGAGAATTTGTGCAAGAATCTGATCTCTTGTGGTTCCTACATCTCAGATGAAATTCTGCATGTTGCTTATTAATAGTATAATTAGACAAGGGAGGAGGGGAGTAACTTTCGAATGCTTCATGTTTCAATATTTATATGGCTTTTAAACCAGCATTTATTTTGTCATACTTTGTTAAGCATGATATAAACTGAGTTATAGAACATGAGCTGATGAGAATATGTTGCATGTCATGGAAATGAATATGCATGCAATATGCCAAAATAAGTTACCATAGTACAGTGCAGGTGGGGGACTGAGACCACTTACTGCAATATAAGAAAGTCCCAAAATCTGACTGTATTAATATGCAAAAGACCTCCAAAATTGTACTGTTATAAAAAATCTGAAATACAAGTGGTTCATGGACATTGGTCCAGCACTTAATTTATGTTTTCTTGAGGATGGTGAGGAGAATGTAAATTTTTTTTCTGTAAAGTCCCATTTTAAATTGGGTGCTTTGCTTCCTCTCTACATGAAACTTGGGCTTGAGAAACGGGGATGTGAACATGTCTGAGGCACTTTTGTGTAAGATCAGGTCCTCAAGATAGCAGGGAGAACAGAAACCATGGCCTGAAGTGGTGCCAAAGGATTTTCCTTGGAAGAAACAAGGCAGAAGTAGGTCATTGCTCTCTACAGAGCTGATACCTTAATGCTTTCAGTGCCTGAGTTACACTTCTATAATACATCTCTCTTTGTTGTACCTCTTATGCACTAGCACAACCTAAATCAAATAGTTTCCTCAATTTAAGAGTCCCCAGTTTTATGTGAAGACATGTAGGCATGGATTGTAAGATTCACCACATGTAAAATCAGCTCTTTTTCGCCTTGCCCTAAAGAGTTTCCTATGTTTTCCAGGCTTTAAATAGCCAAATCCACTTTTCACTGAGATGAAACAAATACTTAGCGTTGCCAAACCCAGACAGAAATGCAACTGCAAAGATGATGGTTCTGATAAATTATCCAGTTAAATGCAATATAAAGCCAAACTGCTCCTGACAGGAGGCCTCTATAGCAACAGCTTGCTAAGACTATATAGTGCTCCTTTTCCTACTATAACTTCTGTATTATGTTGTTTTGGGGCACTGATCTGCCTAGAAAAAGTACTGGGTAGTATTTGTTTCGTGAACACAGGTTGCATGTGTCACTAGGCAAAAATCATTAAGTGCATAATGTTCACTTTGACTGAATAAAAAGCAGTTTTAAAAGACTGGCTAGACTCAAAAGCATCATGTCATTGAAAGTTAGGCCCATCCCTGTTGAGAACACTCCATGTGTGGGTTTAACAGCAGCTTTCACTGGAAGCTTTTAAGACAAACAACTATACCTCAGAGCAGTCCTGGGAAAGAGACTCTCATGCATATCCTAACCATGCATAAATTGCAGCATAACAACATGCTAAAATGCTTTGGCCACCCCTGTGCAGTCAGTTGTCTGGAGAATCTGGGAGCAACTGAGCTGGGAATAGAATTCAGAAGAGGGGAATTGCTGCTTTGCCTATTAGAAGACACGCAGTGCATCCATAGGGCACATCATCAGGGCATTGAGCTAATTTAGGACCTACATCTCCCAATTCTGCCACATAGTCCAGGCTTCCTGAGAGAGTGAACCTCTGAACTACTGAAATTCTGAATGATGGAGGGGTCACAGTGCAACTTAGGCTCTCCTGTGTGGTGGGGGCCAAGTCCCCACCTCCTAGCAGCCATCAATAATATCAGGGTATCAGGATTTGCTGTGAGTTCCTCAAAATTCCTCAGTTCCCCAGATCTCAGGCTGAGTTTGATAGTCTGGCCCCACTGAGGTCAATGTGATTTTTGCAATCAATACCAGAGACGCCAAAGTTTCAGACAAAGCTTGTAAAACTCATCTGAGAGCACACATCTGGTCATTTAGTTTGCAATAGAGGTGGCTGTTGCAAGATTGGGTGTAAGGCACTCCATCTCAGTTTTCATTCCATCAGTGATAACCAGTGGGGGCATAATGCAAGTTTCCAAATGTTCTCATTTCCCACTGCTTCAAATAAACAGCATCAGAACTCAATCAATATGTGCACAGCCAAAAAGACCTTACTTTCTCTTTCCTTGTCTAAATTATGAGGATCTCACCTATGCAGCAACCATTTTTTAGTCATTTCTGTAAAACAAAACTTCACTGGGAATGGAAGAGTCTCGTAGTTCTCCCAACACTGGTGCTTGTGGTGATTACAGGGGGCACAGTTGGCGCAGACAGCAGGCTGCCTAACTCAGTGTGAAAGACAATGCATTTACTTGGGTTGGAGTGGCCACAGCTGACCAGGTAACATTCTATCCTTGCCAAGGGTATGACCCCAAGGAGCAGATCCTGCCACAGAAGTCCTCAGCCTCTTGCCCCGGAGCTGCCAGGCAAACACCAGAGCACACAGACATGCTGGTCTCTCACACTGAGGATACAGGAGTGGCAGTCATTACATCGATGGAGTTGGACTGCAGAATGTGCTGGTATTTGATTAGGGTTTTTTACAGGTTACTACTGCCTTCAGCATGGCATTTTTGTGGCAAAAGGGAGTGCAAGAAGGCTGGGTGCTGCCCTTGTTACACCAGAGAGAGAAACAGAAGGTGTGGGGAGTACTAAAGGGGGAGGAGGGGGGCAGGAGAGATCCATTTTTGCCAGATTGCAACTATATTCCAGCTTCAGAGGCCAAGAGTGGGGAAGTTTGCAGCGTAAAACCACAGAGGTTTGACAAGCAGGCATTCCCCTGGCTCTGTTGTCAGCATGCAGACAGGCAGCACAGTTCCTTTGGCACAGAATTGCTGCAGTGAGCTGATGAAGATCTTTTCAGTCCCTGGGCTTCCCAGTGCTGTCATGACAACAGCTACTTTCTCGGTCCTGCTG
>NW_008238447.1:2303568-2307655 GCF_000691975.1 Corvus brachyrhynchos | reverse complement strand
CCTGCTGAAACCCCTTTTCACATTCAGTGAATGCCATGCACAGAAAAGTAGGTTGTTCTCATCAGTCTCCCTCTCTCCCTCAGATTTGATTGATTGAGAATAGGGAGGGGTGCTGTACTTCTACAAGCTTGGCTTATTTTCCATGAACATGATGGATCCTTCATCTTACAGGAAAGGTTTGAGGAGTTATGAATAGAAACGGTGTTTTAATAGCTCAGAAGACAAATACACTATCTGTAATAAACATTTGTCATTAGTGGCAAATGACAATGAAGTCATCCTGCTGGTTTTGTAATTGTTAAATTAGTTTTTATTAATTTGAGTGTGACTTCTGCTGTTCAGTGAATGCCCTAATAACGGCAATTCAAGTCTTTGGATGCAAATCTGAACTTTTCTGAAATTTGTGTGTTTGCTTGTGCTCAAGCCTACCAAATATTAAATTCTATTTAAATAAACTAATTCTGTATCTCTCTAGCTGTTTGATAAACTTCCATGACCTCAATTTTTCTTGTAACATAAGCAGAGCAGTGGGGAGAGAAGATGAATTGTCCAGCTGTTAAGGTTTTGGGAAATCTGGACTTTGACACCTCCAAGACAGTATCTTGCCCAAGGCTGGCCGGAGCATGTGATAAATGCCTCTCTTAAGGATAACCTCTCTCCCTTAAGTCTCTAGCATGCCAAGATCTGGCAATCATGGAAAACATGTAATCTTACTCGCTTGTCATTTCTAATCTCAGGGGAAGTAGCAGGACCCTACATTTGTCATCCGGGCTATCATGGGAATTCTGAATGGAGCCATCAGTCTTTCAGGCTGCATCCAAACCTGCCTGCAGGGACTCAGGGCTTGGTCCCAGTCACGCAGCTCAACTCAGCTGCTGGGGCTCCCAACCAGGACTCCCTTCCTATCTTTACAAAGCCTGGTGCGAGGCAGGAGTGGTGTGAATATGATTTTCATCCCCACGTCAGGCTGGGGCAAAGCCAGGGTACACGGTGATATTTGGGAACCCAGAAAAATACTTACTGGCTTTGCAGATTTAGCAGTGCCTGTGTCTCTGTGTAACATGGGAATATCTCAGTTTTCCGGAATCACAGAAAGTTAAGGTTGGAAGGCACCTCAGGACATCACGGAGTCCAAGCCCCCTGCTCCAAGCAGCAACAGCAGGAACAGGCTGCTCAGGACCATGTCCAGGTGTGGTTTGAATATCTTCATAAACAGCAATGCCACAGCCTCTCTGGGCAACCTTTTCCACTGCTTGAAAGTGAAAAGGTTTCTTCTTATGTTTAAATAGGATTAATTTTTTGCATCTCAGTTTGTGACCATTGACTCTTGGTCTTACCAGATACCACTAAGTCTGGCTCCATTTTCTTTACTTCCCCTCTCAGATATTTATACCTTGATGAGATCCCCCTGAGCCTTCACTTTTTGGGGCTGAACAGTCCCAGCTATCTCAGCCTCTCCTCATCTGACAAGCTCCACTCCCTTAATGATCTTCAGGGCCCCTTGCTGGGCCCACCACAGCATGCTCTGGGAAGCTGAGAACTGTGGTTGGAAGGACATGTGTTCACAAGAGCTTGATCTTGGAAAGACAGGAGATTCTTTCAAGAAAAGAGAAAAAAAAAAAAAAGCACACAAACTTTATAACTAGATTTCTGCAAGGGGATTTTCATTTAAATTTTATGAAACATTAATTTAAAGAAATCTAAAACTGTTCTATGGAAAACCCATATTGTACTTACGACCACAAGTTGAAGAAGGGGAGTTACCAGAAGTTGAAGAAGGGGATTTTTAAAGTAATCCTAGAATGTGGAAAAGCTGCTGTAAACTTGTACTCTTTCCAAGCTGTGATTTGTATTTAATTAGCATTCAATTAATTATGCATTTCTGTTTGGTTGTAATGGTTACACACCAGTTTTTCAACATGCAAGATCTTGATTACTTTTATGGTTTTTGAAAAGAATTTCCATGTGTGCAAAAAGGCCTCTGCTCCTGACTTCACATCTATATTTTTAGTGGAAAAAAAGGGATTTATTTCCTAGTGGGCTTGTGCATAATGGCCCCCTCAGCTGGGTTGACCTCCCCTGGTTTTACTGTGAGGTTCTGCAGCAAGTGACCTGCAGAAAATTAAAGGACATACTGGTGACAGCCCTCTACATGTACTCAGGCACACACCTTCATTTAAAGCTGGAATCCAGCTCTGTTTTGCATAAGAATGTTGAAAAAACCAATTCCCCAAATTAACAGCAAGTAAAGACTCTATAATCTGGAAGCAAATATTTTAATTATCTCTGCCTAAAATGAATCTAAATTACAGCATTTAAGGATGTTGATTCTTCTGAAACTTAGGAATTTTGGCTGCGTTTTACTGAAAAAGAGCAAACTGTGCCAAAAAGAAAATGTACACAAGGAGATTTAGGATACTTTGGGAGGAAAAGAAAGTATTTCTGATAATGTATGTAGGTTTTTTAGTCATAGATAAAAATATTGACAATACTGATGACAGAGAAAAGATGCTCTATTTGCTTGTACAGTCCTCCATATATTACTGTTTTACCTATTCATATGATCTATTGCATCAGTTATTTAAATTTTCCAATGTGGCATTTGAAAAACTTTCCCAATAGTTTCAAAGAAAAGCACAATGCAGTTTTAGCATACATTTATGCAAGTTCCTGTAAGCCACAAAAATTGAGAGACATGGGGTGACAGGATTAATATTCAGCTCTACCAGTGCAAAAGTACTGCAAGTAGCTTTTGTTTCTGAAGCAAATTCTGAGTTCATTCTCAGTGGTATCTATAACTAATAGATTTTCACAGCTGAACAGTACCTACTTGAAATTCTGTGCTTTTATTTCAGTTTTTGCAGCAACCTGTAGAGCACA
The DNA here is from genome assembly GCF_000691975.1 of Corvus brachyrhynchos. Taxonomy (NCBI): domain Eukaryota; kingdom Metazoa; phylum Chordata; class Aves; order Passeriformes; family Corvidae; genus Corvus; species Corvus brachyrhynchos. Next base: position 2,304,775 of record NW_008238447.1, on the reverse strand, counting down.
CCAATGAACCATATTACAAGGCCTCCTAATGCCTTGAACTCACAGCTTTTTATCTTTCACTTACAAGAAATTTTCACGCTTTATTATTTTGCATTTCCTGTTTTCCTTCAATATAATTTGACAACAAATTGAGCATCAATTAGCGTGCATTTTAGAGGCTTCACCTACTTGTAAGGTACGTGATTCCTTTCAATTACATCAGAATATCTATGGAACATGGGAACACTGTGTTTATAGATGGCTTAAAGCAGAGATGCCCTCATCTCCACTGGGCTGGCACGAGTTTACCACAAATGCAAATAAAATGAATGTTAGGATGTGCTTTTGGATGAGATCCAGAATGATAGAATGGGGTTTTCCACTGCTGAAGTAACTCCTGGTCCTTTGTGTCACCTTAGCAAGTTGTTAATTTTTCTGTTCCTCTTTTCCCCGTCCCCCAGAGTGTTACATCTGACTGAGCTGGCTGGAGCTCTCTGAAGTTTCATGACCTAACAGGAACAGAATGCCATTTTATTTTTTTTCCTCCTAGTTACCACTAAAAGCAGTTCCCTGGTCTAGCTCATGGCAGGAATTTCAGGGACAGCTGTGCTGGCACTAGAGAAGAAGCAGCAGATCAGCGTGACACAAAGCAGGGGCAGGGCAGAGGGGGAAGAAGGTCCCAAGCAGTATCAAGAATTCCTTTTGCTGCAAAGCGTTTTGCAAAGCCAGTTACAACCCCAGAGAGGGCTCAACACTCAGGGGAGAGAAGAGGGACCCTTTCCCAACATGCATTCCCTGCAGCCTTCTTCTGGTTGGCCCAACCTAAGCATGGCTTGTAGCTTCTCACAGTCATGGTTGGCCCAACCTAAGCATGGCTTGTAGCTTCTCACAGTCATGGCTTCTAAGCAGACAGCACAGGCAAAGATTAAAGGCAGCTTTAAAAAGAAAAGAGCATGGAAGCTGAGTTTAAAGGGAGAATCAACTGGGTGCTGCAGGAGAGGGTGGGGTCAGAATTGCATCATGAGGCAATTTCAGCGCAGTCTGAAGGGAAGGGTGAGAACCCAGCGCTGGCTGCGCTCTTGAAGCAATGAGAGATCGTAGCCTCTTCCTTCAGACCTTGAATTTGGATGGGGAAGGGTGGGGCAGAAAGAAGGGAAGGGTGCAGTTTCCAGAGGCTGCTGAGCAGGCAGAATTCTGAGCAAGGTGAGTCATGAGGTGCAGGCAGCAG
>NW_008238447.1:2300177-2303449 GCF_000691975.1 Corvus brachyrhynchos | reverse complement strand
AGCAGGAATTTCCTGCACTGCTTTAGACATACATGGGGAGGCAGGGGTTGGGGAAGGGAGCTCAGTGACCAGATGCTTGGCTTTACAGAATCTCCCCAGGTATCCTAGCAAGTGTAAGACTGGATGTCACCTTTCCTGTGCCTCAGGCCTATTTATTTTTTCTTCTCTCTTTCTAGGCCTTTCTTGCTGTTTTGAAGTGTTTTGCTTGCATACTGTATATCATAGCATAGGTATAATATAATGCTGATCAACACCTCAACAAACCTGCCTTACACATATAAGATCTTCTGGTGATCTCACCTAAGTGACCCTCAAGAAAACCCCACAAAACAGCCAAATTGTTGTGAATCAAGAAAAGAAGAAACTACTTCTTTGGAGTGTGCTTGTTACTGATCCTGCTGTCAGTGTGAATGCCCTGCACCCTGGTGTTCCTGAGGTAAGAGAATAAAATCTTAATTTCTTCTCCCTGCTCTGCTGTGTCTACAAGTTGTTTTTGCACTAATGGTCTGGCTTGGAATCTTTGCCTGTGAACAGCATCCTTGTTTATCTACTGGCTTTTAAAAAATTTTATTATTTTGTACTTGGTTGATTCCTCAACACAAATGTCTGAGTTTTACAGCATCGTTGTAAGGTGATCATTCCAAGCTAGACTGAGCATATCAGAAACCCTTTGTGTGAACGACAGAGTAACATCCATCGGCAAAGCCCAAGTGAACGATGTGTTTCTTCTCCAAATGATTTCCTAACAGGAATCTCCTCCTTTGAGCTTTTATCAGACAATTCAAATGTAAATGATTTAGACGCTTTTGCAAGTTGTAGAATCACCTGATCTCCTCTTTCAAGAGGTTTGAAACGTCAAAAAACCTCGGAGAAAAAGGAAATCTAGCTTCGGTAAGCTGTGTGGGTTTGTACAGAGAAAGCTCAGTGAGCAATAATCATTGCTGCTTGCACTTGATTAGGACTTTATTACAGCACTCAAGGGCCGAGCCTGGACACAGAATTTTGTGTGTTTGAAAACCTGAGAGCAGGACACCAAGAGATTATCACAGAGATTTTCTTTGATGACTGTCTGCTGCACTAGTGACCCCTTTGGTACTGCGCGCTTGCTTAAATGCCAAGTGATTTCCATTACGCAACAGAAACGTCCTGAGGTTTCCTTCCCTGACCCCCTCTGAATACACAAATTACCTAATGAGCTGGCGTCTCTACCGCCCTGCTTAGGAGAGGGGGAAGTGGGAGGTGGAATCGGTGCCAAACACAAGGAGCCTTTGCGTGCACACACCACCTCAAGGAACCCAGAGAGACTTGGGGGAAAAAAAGACACTGATTGCCTTGAGCACACCGCGGAGCCGATCAGGACAATTTACATTAGGGTACATAGAGTTCTTTGTGATAACTTTTCTCCCCTTTATCTCATATCCATCGTTTGTGAAAGGTGTCTTTTAACTAAGTCCCTCATACATTTTTGGTCTCTCATGACTCAATACCTCTCTGATTCTGTCCCCTGCTACAGCACAGAACTGCAGAAGGGCGTCAATGAGTAACAGAGACATAGGAATTTTTTCAGCTACTGCCGTTTCTGGACTGAATCAAAGGGTGGGTTGTTTTCGAAACGTCACACTTCGTGTTTGAATAGACCAGCGACTGCTACACCCACCCGGGAGCCCCACACCTTCCTCAGTGGAGAGCAAAGCACAGCACACACTGTTACCAGGAGGAAAGGCAGAACAGGGTACAGAGGCTCAGGGTTTGGTGCCTGTTTTGGTGGAGTTAGAAGACCTGCAGTACACATCTTGCACAGATGAGAAGCAGCATTGCAGCTGTTCTTGTCTTTTTTCCCCTCTGCATTTTTTTTAAAGCATTCTTAGCATTTCCACTTTCTAGCTGAGGCTGCCTTCTAGAAATCTGAGGAACTATCATCACTTTTTGATTGTTGTTGATTTCCAAAATTTGCTTATGCTCCTCTGCATAAGCTCTGCAGGCTAAATATGTTATTGGTTTGTTTTCAAAGATTAATCCAGTATAGAGTCCCTCTTCTCCAACCCCCTGTTGCTGCTTCAGTGCTGTGGCTCTCTATTTTGATGCTGCTACACCGCAGCTTGTTCTTGTTGCTGCTCACAACTACATCTGTTGATGGGCTGGGAGCCACCTCCAGCTATGCAAATGGAGGTTTTAGGAGCGCCTTCTCCAGATTTTAATCCTACGCAGTTAACTTCTCCTGGAATCCAGGATCTCTGTGGACATGCCAGATATGCCTGCTGTAACTTGAATTGGTGATGTTCTTCCTCGTGTGCAGAAGGCGCAATGTTTTTCTGGACTGAGTTGTGGTTCTGTGTTTTGTACTTTGTTTTAAAACTAAACTACCACAGCTTCATGATTTTTGTTTTAAATGTGGCAAGCTCTGTAAGCGTTGGGTAAAGACTGACAGATGTAAGACATTTAAAATTCACATGGAATACCATTTTATGCTTTCAATTACCCTTCTCATCTCTCTAATAATTTGTCAAACTGCCCGATTTTATCTCTGTGTTCAGATTATACCCATCTTCCTGTTCTACTGCAAATCCCCATTCTATATACTTTGTAGTAAACTTTATCTCATTTTACATTATCATTAAATGACCTTAATTTTCAAACACTGTTCTGAAGGCTTCTATGTGATTGACAGGCATGCTGCTGAGATTTCACCTTTCCCCTTCTACACATCCATGGGTTTAGATTGGGTATTAGGAAGAAATTCTTCCCTGTGAGGGTGGTGAGGCCCTGGCACAGGGTGCCCAGAGAAGCTTTGGATGTCCCATCCCTGGAAGAGTTCAAGGCCAGGTTGGATGGGGCTCTGAGCAACCTGGTCTGGTGGAAAGTGTTCCTGCCCAGGGCAGGAGTTTGGAATGAGAAGATCTTTAAGGTTCCTTCCAATCCAAGCCATTCTGTGATATTTCACAGTCCCCTTTCATCACACAGCTCTTCCCCGGGCGCCAGGAAGCCCCTTCCCTGCCAATGGATGTTTAAGGCCAGTTTGCTCTGGTTTATTCTGTCTCCACACTGCATAGCGTGGCCGCATTTTTCACTCCTTTTTGTCGGTGGCGCTGAAACCCTTTCCCTGCCTCCTTTCTACCTCGGCCCAGCCCGTGCTGTGGCAGCTCTGCCCGTGCTGGGGCAGCTCTGCCCGTGCTGTGGCAGCTCTGCCCGTGCTGGGGCAGTGCCGCCCGTGCTGGGGCAGTGCCGCCCGTGCTGTGGCAGTGCCGCCCGTGCTGTGGAAATGCCGCCCGTGC
>NW_008238447.1:2289515-2298056 GCF_000691975.1 Corvus brachyrhynchos | reverse complement strand
GCTGCGGCTTTTTCTCACATGGTGCTTTCGGGGTTCTTCGGGGTTCTGTCTTGCGCCAGCGCGCAGGTGGGGTGTACTAAAGCTTCGGGATGGGAAATGCGTCTGTGGATGCGATTTTACCTGCGCCCGCAACAGGGTCTCTGCTCCAGAGGGAGAAAACCGAGTGAAAACCTCTCAAAACATGAGGGGAAAAACCGAGTTTACTAAAATAAAAAGGAGACCAGCCTTTCCTGCAGTACGTGTGCGCAAGTAATAATCATGCACAGTGTGAAGTGAGGCTCGGTATTTGGAGGCTCAGAGTCATCCTTGAATGAGTTCTGTAATTGTGAATTACAGAATCTGTAAAGATGAGTTCTTGAGCTTTTGTATGTTAAAGCTACACACTTCATTTTAGCAAGAGTCTAGCTCGATTCTGGTGGAAAGGCACAACGGAATTCTTCTCACACATGGTTGAATTTTACCATTCAGGTCTGTTTCAGCCTAGTAAGTCAAGCATTTCAAAGAACGTGGCTTATGTAGTAGCTCTCTTGGCTGTTGTATGCAACAGTTTACTTGAGAAACTGAAAATAGGAGGGGAAAAAGACATAGAAGCAGTGTGGAAGTGCTGTATGCCCCTGACTAATTAGTCCTTTCAAGTTAAGAAACTTGTGCAATTTTTCTCTATGTTTAGCAGAAAAAGTATCAGACTTTCCTGCTAGAGTTACAGTTAAGTAACAATTAGAATTTTATTTGTATTTTCTTAAGATAGTTTTACTGTTAAGTGTGGAGAATTATGTGGTTTGGTCCAGAAATGTACTTTGAATATATGGTAGATCAAAATCTTTGTAACTGTACAAATACCCATATTTCAGAATGAAAATGGGGCATGACTAGACCTAACCTCGAAGATTAAAACCAGCCCAGCAAACCCCTTGTGAGTCAGTTCCCCAAAACCATGTAATTGGCCTAAAAGTCTTAAGAAGACAGAAAAAAATTTAGGTCTTTGGTTTCCATCAGACTTTTGAGACTCACAGAAGTCACATTTTCTTTCTTCTAAACTTATGCAAGTGGAATGGGGGTGTGGATGTTGGGGTTTGTTTGTTTATAGGTTTTGTTTGGTTTTTGCTTTTTTCAAAAGCTGAGATTTTATGTGAAATTGAGTAAGTATGGGAGTAGACTTCTGCAAAAACACCAGGTACATAAAGGAGCTTTAAGATAACAGTTTCTTGTTTTTTATAGAGTGAAAGTCTAAATCTAATCCTGATCTTATCCAAGTGCGTGTCTGGGTTGAGGAAATAACAGAAATAACTTGCAGGGGTTTTCTGGAAGTAGCGTCATTCTGCCTTGCCTGTGCACTCCAGAGCTGGTTGCTACTTTCTTTCTCTGTCATTGTTCTCCTGGTCCTCTTGCTGTACATGGTTAAATCCATGTGTGTGGATCCTTGCTCCTTCCCTGTACCACCAGTGCACACTCTTGCGGGAGTGGGACTCTGTGTTGAGTGGTTTAAATAAGGACTGTACTTTGTTTTTAATCTTTGCAAAGTTTTATCTTGACCTGCCAGGATGAAAACTTGGGGTGTTGAGAGAGCATTTTGTGCTGTAATTCCAAGGCCTGCTTGTTGAGTTGGTAGGAGAAGAGCAGTGCTGCCAAGAGTGCCATTTGTTATTCCTGGTGATGGAAAATTTCATTTGGTGTGTGCTCTTTGCTGCAGCATGTTAGAATACTTTATTATTTTTGTCACATGTAGTCCAGCAAGTTGCTTGCTTAACATTGTGTTCCAAATGATTGCTGCTGCTTGGAAGGCAGCCACAACATAATCCTGTGCCTTTTGGATGATCAGGCAGACAAGCAGAGTGTGGCAAAAGGTAGGGGATGTGCTGAAGAGTTAGAGTGCGTAAGTTGGAATGGTGAAATACCAGGGAAGAGCTGGAAACAGTTTAGACTTAAGGGTGAAGGTACAGGTATATAATAATATATTGAAATCTTGAAAGACTTAATCATTCATTGATTTGGTCACCTCTGAATTAAAATGTAAATTCTGTGACTATAAGAGAATGATACTTGATCTATTAAGTGTTGTTTTATATGGAATAGTTTATTGTACAGTACTTCATGACCTTTGCTGATTCCCTGTGTCTCCAAAGTCCTGAGGAACTCGGTGTCTGACTCTTAGTGTGTTGTAAATTAAGATTCCCTGGGGGGGGGAAGAGAGAGAAAAGGGAAGAGATGGAACCAACAGGCTTGACTTTACAGTCCCTGGGTTTAGGCGGAGGAAGCTGGTGGAAGAGTGTACTTGGTAAAGACTCTCCTGCTGTCAGCAGGTTTGGTAAAATTCAGATCATGCCCCTGGGCTTGGGATTTTTTTTCTTGCTTCCTCTTTAGAAAATTTGAATGAATAAAAGGGTGTGGTAAGAGGGCCTGAATTCCATGAGTGATCAAATTCCCATTTCCCTGTGTATGTGCTTTATCATTCTCCACATTGTGTTATCTCTGATTTTTCCTTTAGTGATATCAAATAGAAATGAAGCAGATGAAGAGGAAAATCTTGCATATGGTCAAAATAGAGCTGCTGTTCAGCAACTTCTATTTTTAACATTTTACTGTATTTTGAGAGTATCTGCTGATAGAATAAATAATTGGTAGGAAATTTGTAAGTATTTATAACAACACAAGAAATAAATATAGAGGTGACTACCAATGCCCTGAAATTAAGGTAAATTTTAACCCTCCATTTCCATGCACACAGATAGACTTTGTACTTAGTTACAACATGCTTGTCTTCCCTCCCAAAAAACCCAGAAAGGGAAAAGCAAACCCCAGACTGATGCCTTGGATAAATAACCAGGTGGCATTTTCAGCTCAGCAGGAGAGTTTGGTGCGATAACTCTAGGACTGACAGGTATCTCGTTGATCTGTAGTAGTTCCATTTTTGCCCTGGGAACTGTGCTAAGTTCCCAGTACTATGCAGGAGTTTGTCTACAACTTCGTGAGCAAGCTCAGATCAGCTGGCTGAGTAATAATAGTCTGCATTCAAGCCTAGTGATCGTCTGGATTTACAGTTAGAACAAAGACTATTATCAGCATGTGAATGCTGCTCGTTTTCTTGTGCCTTTCCCTAACTTGAGACCTGTGCTGAAAGGATGGATGTGTTCCTCCAGAGTCCTCTGGAGCTGCTAGTCTTGGTGCAATGCTGGGAAACATTTGACAGGACTTGAAAAGAAAAACTAATGGTTCAGTTAACTATAAACACTGAAGCTGGACCTAAGCAAATGCATGGATTTGGGTATAAAACAGCTGAGCTGAGTGCAGTGGAGATGCATCTGCTGCTCACTGGTGCTGTTATTGCTGAATTACGATATTTTCTTACAAACACTTAGTTTACTGAAATAATTTAAATATTGTTTACTGGAACACTTATTATGGAAGTATATTTAAATCTGAAATAGTTTCATCATCAGATTTTGTTTGATTTAGAAAGCAGTGGTAGGTCTTGCAGTTTTAAGAAGTTGTTGAGCAGAAATTTGAGTAGTAAATCTGTATGAAGAGCTTTTTTTTGTTCACCCTTGTGAATTTGTCTTGTGTCTTCATACTGTCATCTATAAGTTACCCCTGGTTTACTGTTCTTACATTATCTTTACCCTTCTTAGCAGTTTATCCTTTGCTCCCTCCTCCTCCTGACTAGGCAGGGAGCATGGCAAAGGTACATTTAAGCTGCAGGATCAGCTGTTTTGCTGAGTGATCTGCGAATGCTGATTGATGTGCTGGTAGGCCAAGTGTAACAGGTTGTATTTGGACCTATGTAGTAATCTTTCCCTTAGGCACAGAACTAATTAATGTCCATCTTATTCACAGGCAAATTTCATATAACTTGTAATACTTTGTTTTGTTTGTTTGTTTGGTTTGGGTTTTTTTTTTTTTATTTGGGTTTTTTGGGGGGGGGCAGATAGCCTTTCATGTTTTTTGTTATTCACCAAATCAGTTACTGAGAGGCCGTGACTCAAAGAATACTCAGTAATACTCAATGACATTTTGAGTTCTTAACGACATAAGACTTGCAAAATACTTGTAGAAATGGTATTAGTCTGTTCCTATTTAATACATGAGCAGCTTTGAAAACACATTTCAGAGAAGTTTTTCAGTAGTAAACTTTTTGGTGCTTCAGATTGTGAAGTTTTTTCATTTTACTGAGTGAAATGACAGTGTGGAACTAATGGGTTGAAAGATAAGAGGTTTAGACATGAAAATTCCAGGCTCTAGTCTGAGTTTTTAAAAATCACATGTAAAATGAAGGTCTTGTCAACCTTTAAGATGTATGCTGATTTTAAAATATTAGTTTTAATTATAGTCTTTATCTAGCTTTTAAACTCTTTTATCTCTTTTCTAAACTCTTGAAAAGAACTTTCAAGATTGACTTGGCAGTGGCACGCGAGTTGTATGAGTGACATTTATGAAGGCAGAACAGTAAATTTGAAATATAATCCGGAGGACATGTGGTACTAATAGGTGTGTTTCATGGATCCATGTGACCAGATTAAAAAGTGCTTCAGGCCTCTCTTTGCTGCGCAGTCTCACTTGTTCCTATGCAGGAAGTGAAGAATCATTCATTAGGGCTTATGGCAAGGTGGTTAAGTCGTTAAATTTTTTTTGAGTGTGTGTAATATTGCCATGTCACAGTGAGCTATACAGAAGTTTACCCGAGTTTCAGAAATTCTGCTGAAAACTGTATTTGCAGTATTTCTAACTGTATTTATTGTTGCCGTAGTTACTTGCTTTCAAATTGCAAAATAAACCCCTTGTTTCTGTAATAGTTAGGTTCAGGCCTTTCTGGCACGGGAGAAAATAGCTTTTGATGGGAAGACAAAACAGCCCAGATATTTTGTATGGTGAGTATCTTTATTACTAAAGCTGTTGGTTGGTATAATTGAGTGGTTAACATGAGGTCTTTTTGTGAACTAGATGAAAGAGCTTGGTATAATGAGCTGTTATAGTTATTGTAGTAAGATGTAAATATACTTCATAGAATTTGAGAAAAACATTTTCCTATTCAGTGTAAGACAGAAATAGTTTTGCTTTTATGTTGGACTTGTACGTCCACACGGGTCTGTGTGCATTTTGTGTAAGTTTGTGACATCATCAAGTCTGGTAACTTCTAAATACAGGGTTTGATAGGTGGGTTTTTTCAGGGAATTTCCTAGGCTGTAGTGGAAAAAAACTGTCTCGGTTTTTCTTTTTTTTTTTCCCTTTTCTTTTTCCTTTCCCTGTTTCACTTTCCAGTGAAGTTAAACAGGGTGTTAGGTGCAGCCTGAACAGCCGTTTGGCAGAGATGTGACATCACACATTTCTGGAGCTGGTCACAAAAAAAACTAACTTCGATTAGATGATGCAGTGGAGATGTTCTGCCATACCACTCTGGCTCAGTTATTTCCACACTCTTGAGTACCTTTGATCTATTTACGTATTTTTTTAAAAACTCTGCCCAGCTGAAGAAGAATGGGGAATGAGCAACATGGAGAGCTGGCATGGAAGTCAGCAGTATGGAAATACACCTAGAACCCATTGCCTTGGGGTGGTTGTAGAGCAGTCTGTTGTTGGCTGGGAAAGTGGTGCATGGCATAGAAGGGAGATGAAAAGCAGATGGAGCTTTTGAGACAGGAATAGAGGTTTCTGGCAAGGGGATGATGTGAGATACACACTGAAAACTTCTGGGAGGATAGGGAATGAGATATGTCTAATAGCCTGAGGGAAAAAAGAGAACTTAACCCAAAGAAAGTGAAAAATTGGTCTCTGCTGTAAAGTAGCCAAGTAATTGCAGGGAGTCCTTGAAACAGGTGGGAATGTAATCTTCAGTTAAGTTGTGGAGGAGACAGGAACAGAAGAGGGGAAGGAACTTCTTTGTATGAGCAGTGAGTTTTATCCACTCTCCCAGTTGCTATTAAAAAACCATGATGGCATGACTTGCAAAAATACAAAGTGGTAATTTTGTAAGATTCCCTGAGGTAGAGATTTCTTTGGTTATCTATCCATGTAGCTGATTATTTTTTATAACTTTATATGCATTCTGTCTGGGGTTGTTCATTTAAATATGAACATGTTCAAAAATACATGGTTTAGAAAATGAAATATAAATATTCCATGTTATACTTGCTGTTTATCATTGGGTTTGTGATATGCTAAGACAGTGATTACAATTGTGGTTTTGCAGCATTCAAAACCAACAAAGAATTGGGAAAAAATTTTGAAGCCTCTTGAGATGCTGAAGTACTTTTTTTTCCCCTTAACCGTGGTAAAATGCAAAAGCAAGAAAGACCTGGGATTTCTTTTCCCATATCTAATTTTCTTCTCTATACTAGAATTTACATTCTTAAATAAATTTTGCTGAACTTCTGTTGCTAATGTTTAACGGATACTTTCTTTCTTTGATAGAGGTTACTTAAGGTATATGCCAAGATATTTGATAGAGAAAAGCAAAAGATTTCTTATGATCTTGAAAGTACTGTTGTCCTCCTGATGCACCATAGAGGAGTGCTGTAATTCAAACAGCTTGTGTAATGTCAGAGGGAGAAAACTGCACCTTGGTTGTTTGAATTGAGACTTGTAAAAAACTTACTGTTGGCTCATACAGTGGTATTATAATTTATTAAATATGCCTAAATAAGAATCTAGAATAACGGATGTCCACTTACTATTAATGTCATTCCATGTAGCGTTTTGTATAAATTATTAGCTCCCCTGTGAAATTGCGGTAAAGTCCTTATTTTGATCATTTTAGTTTATTGTGCTGTAGTAATGACTTAGATTCCAAATGAAAAAAAAAATCTTAAAAGTGCAAAGAAAATATTTTCGATATATGCAAACAGAAGTGGAAATATTTTTTTTCCTTTGAAATAAAACTCCTTTTGGCATGTCTTTAAGTAGACTTCCTTAGGCTGACTTGAATGCTAAATTATAGCTTAGACAATTGGTACAAGTAGAAGTTAATTCAGTGTCCAGCAGAACAGGGGTCAAACCTTAATTTAGGACCTTTCTATTATGAATTAAGCCAGTTAGTGGAATTGTACTTTGCTGGTTTCCTTGCTTTTGATGCCTGGTTAATACTTGAAGGAGCAAGTATTCACTGGGGTACTAATAGCAAGGCTGATACTTCATACAGCGCTATTCTAGTTGTGTATTTTTTTCTGTATTAAGTTGAATTTAACATGATGATAACTAAAACTAAGGATTTTTTGTTTCTCCTCTGAGTTTGCATCTTTCTTTGGTCATTTTGTCTTCCGCTTGTTTTCTGTGTTTTGTGTTCTGTGGTGAGGGGAGGTATCCTGAGGTTGGGAGAATGGGAGGGTAATACCTATAGCAGATGAAATTTCCTTGACACCATGCCTGAAGGCTGTTACCTTCCAGTGTTGATTAGACAACTTTGTAGTGGTTATGGGAATGGGAATGGGAAGCACCGTTAAAAAAAAAGTTATTTCTGGTCATTCTTTAGTGAGTGTTTTTCTTCTCTGCTTCTCCTAAGCTGTACTAGGAAACACACACTTTTATCAGTAAAGACTGAAAATTGTAAACCACTTGTTGCTGTTCTCCGACTTTTCAGGGAGATTATAAAGTTGAAGATAACATGGTTCCCAGAAATGAAAGGCAGTTTTATTTGTATCTTTAAGGCAGAATCGAGTACAGTTTCTTGATTTGTGTAATCCTTTTGCAGAATGTCGTCTTTGTGCTGTCATATCGCAAGGCCTGTATGTTTAACCTGCTCTATTTTTGCACTGCTCCTTGGGTATTTTGGCATTCTGAGTTTCCTCATTGTGTTTCCAGTTGCTTTGTATGCTACACATCCTGTGATAGTCTGGGTTTGTGTTATGCAAGTATTATGAGCCCAAATATTCTAGGGCTAATAATCTAAATAATCAAAGTAAGTGATCCGGGAGAGTGCAAACAGCTCTAGAGGTGGTGAATCATAACACGCTTTCTCAGTCTTGTTTTGTTTCCTGTGCGTGTTTGTTATTTTAAGTTCCTTCGATTTCTCTATCTCAAAGAGCTTTCCTATCTTCCCTAGTTTTATATTATCAGGCTGAAGTGTTTGCAGTGTTGTTCCCTTCTCTAGGTATTTATACCTTATCTAGACGTAGCTTTACTCTAAAATCAGCTGCTGCTTCAAAAAGAATTTTAAAACAAGGTTTTAATGTTACCACTTGCCACTCCATATAAAATTCTTTCCCCTGACTATTTTATTTTTCACTGTGTTGCTTTCTTAGTAGTTATATAACAATACATATATTCAAAAAAGAATTTTGCAGTCTTGTTTTTAAGACTGATTTATGAGCACTTTGTGAGTCTTGTTCATCTTGAGAAGGTTTTGTTAGAGTAACTTAGTGAGTGTAAAGCATAGATTTGATAGGTGTGATTTCCAGAAAAATGCTTAAGTGATTCAGAAGCACAAGTGCTTCCAAGTGAGTGGGTGCTTTCTTGAATCCTGCAGTCCTGGAAATGATGATCTTTTTTTCTTTATGTTGCCTTAATGATGCTTTTACTTATTTTTCCGTATCCTGTTTTGCCTTCCTTGCCTCG
>NW_008238447.1:2285221-2289497 GCF_000691975.1 Corvus brachyrhynchos | reverse complement strand
GACTGCTGTGTTGTCTGTCTGCTGTGGGGGTCTTGGTGGATGTAATGTGCAAGAGCAGATGTGGACAGAAGGTGCTGCCTTCAAAACACAGTGGTGGACTTCCACTTCATGTAGTCCTGGCTTATTTTTTGTGATCCATGTATTCTGATTTCTTGTTGCCACATGCTTGCTCTTTGGCAGCCATTTAGTGTTCTGCATTCTCTTCTTGTTTTGTCTTTTTTTTTCACGGTGGTTTATCCACATACACTATTTTTTTCTTACTGGTGGTGGGTTTTTCTGAACTCAGAAACTGATCATTACCAGAAATTATTTTGGATACTTTCTATTTAAAGTAAAGACAAATAGTTTTCTCAGCAAAATCAGCAAAAAAACCCCCTTAGATAGGCAGGTAGCTGAAGTTGCTTTCTGTCTCCTTTGAAACTTCTATCTGGGTTGGTTACTGGTTCGTTGAAAAGAAACTGTAACAGCTCTAAAGCATAATGGTATTTTCATGCCGCGATGGAACTACATCCATTAAAATAAGACTGTTTTGCTTGTGAAACATAAATGTTTGGTTTGGGGAATTAAACTGATAAATTACTGAAATTTAGTAGGAGGAGTTTATCTGTTACCAATACAAATGCATCATAAAATACCAAATTTACCAAAGATAAGCAGAGGAATAAAAAAAGATCAGGAAAATCTCAGACTTTCCTGCTCTGTTGCTGACTTATGGTGACTGCTTATGTTTTGTGAGCTCTGTTTTCCTTAGGACCTGTTTTAATCTTACTTTTAAATTGGCGTGACCATTTGGAGAACATAAAGCAAAAAGATTAACTGAAACCTCCTTGGCCACCTGTGTAGAGGTGTTTTGAGCCCTGCATTTTATTGCATACTGGTACTCCCATGCAGATGTTCGGATTGTAACTTCAGAAAGAGGTTGGCATTAAAGTTTGCTTAATACTCATTGGATGTCAGCAAAAATTAAACCTTAGTACAAAAACATAGGAATTTATTCTTCCTCTGCTTTTGTTTGGGAGCCAGTAGATCAATTTCTGTTACTAATCTGTTGTATCCATGGCTCCCATGTTTGGAATTGATGGAGATATTATAAAGTAGGACAGGTGGAAGAGCTTCCTCTCAATGATGGGAGCTGAGGGTTTGATAATTTTCAAGTTTTGTGAGGATTTATCTTCGCTTGATCTTTGATTGCATTAGGAAGTAGTGAGCTCAAATTGATTTGAATTTGGTGGTGTTGAAAAGCTGTTGTGGAACTTGTCCACTGGCCAGAGCTGCACACCACAGTTTTCCACCTCTTATCTTGGAAAATAATAGGAGTAATGGGGAAATTGTGAAGTTTTTATTTTCACTCTCGAGTATTCCTAGTGAAATGAAAACAGTGAGGTGCTGGGGGATGTCACTAAGCATGTCATTATTTTTTTCTTTCAATGTTTCTGTTTTGACTTGCTCTTTGTAATTGAATGATTGCAGTTGGTGCTGTTTGTTTTCTTTTGGGATTAGTACCTAGTTGTGATTTAGTCTTCCAGGTGACAAAAGCTTTCTGTTGATTTCTAGCTTTTAACCCTTGAAGTTGTTGTGAAATGTGACTGACTGTCATTCACAGTGTTCCCTTTATTCTGAGGTTGTTTTATCTGACTGTAACATTCAGTTTTCTTTCTTAAGCTTCCTTCATGGATTAGACCAATGTAGCTGCAACTGTAAGGGGAAATGGCAGAGTATTTCACTGACCAGTGAAAGGCAAAGAAACTAGCAGGCTATGTATTTGTGTTTGGTTTGATTTTTTTTTAATCCTTTGCCTGTTTACTTACTTCCAGTAAGGTTTGTAGCATTTGGTTTCAGAGGCAATCTGCTGATTTGATGTTTTGTGGCTGGATTATCACTGTGTATTTCAGAAGAAACTGTTCTCAAAACTTGGAGTAGTGCAGTGTGCAGCTTGATGGCTGTTCAGTAGTGTTGGTTTCAGCGACCCTGCAGCGTGTGTTTGCTGAAATTGCTGTTTGTTTTTAATTTGATGCTTTCCAAGATGAGGCTTTTCCGTATAGGCTCTGTCAGGATCGTTCGGTGTTAGCTGAATTCAGCTGGGTCCTTTGGTTACCTCCTGAACTGAACATCTGGGCACTGGGAGCTGGGCGCTCTCGGTGGAGGTGCTCTAACCCTGAAATGAGCTCCTGTTGATCAGACTGAAGGGCTGCTTGTTGACCCTCGAGGGCACGGTATAAGGCCCATCTGTTAGGGCTGAATTTTGCCTGAGGGAAGGTTACTTCAGTTAAGGTCTACAGGGAGTATGTTTAGCAGACATTAAAAGTATAATAGCAAATTGATTGGGCTTTTGTGCATGTGTTCAGTGCCTGGCTCTGCTCTCGATTCAAGTGGGCAGTTGCTAATGGGATTTTGTGGAAACTAAAAATGAAATTATGTTGCTATTCTTTCAGGGGTTTTGGTGATATTCCTTCTAGACTCTTACTCTCTGTTGTTCTGAAAGATTAACAAAATCAGGGAAAGAATAAATTTTGGGCATTTCATTCATTAAATTCAATAGAAGGTATTACTTGCAGTAGTAAAGAAAACAATCTCCTTGGAGAGCCAAGTGTGTGTCAGCAGTGATGTGCAATATACCATTTTATTTAATGCATTAAATAATAGTCTCATTATAGTTTTATGCACATCTAAATGTACACAGAAATTAGTGCCCAGATGTAAAATATGAGGCTTAAAATTTGTACGTTTTAAATTGTGAATAAGTTGGATTTCTTTTTCTTCCTTATAGTAAATACCCATATTTACACAACTCCAACAGGGGCTTAATTTTGCTCAGATCTTTAAAGGAAAAGAATAGTCCAGAATTTAAAGTGCTTGAAAAACGTTTTTTGTTTTCTGTGAAATGAAAAGGACTGGCAGCTTCTTACAAGATTTTTGGTATTATTTTTTTTGTTCCATGATTGTTTTTAAATTAGAGTTTGAACTGAACTAATGCACAACCTGCATTTGATTGTGCAGGTACTAACCTTTTAACATGAAAGTGCTGCTAAAAATACCTTAATCTTCTTGATAATGAAGATTGTATTATTTCTAGCCACAGGTAAAACAAGTACAGGTAAAAATAAGAGCTGAAACAATGCCTCTGAGGTAAGGAGTCCTCTATTTAAGCTTGCATGGTTTTGCTTAATGAACACATTTTAAATGTCAGTATCATTTCAAAGCTGTTGATCTCTTGGTAGAGGGAAAACTTGTAGGAGGAGAGAAAAATGTCTGACCCCTCTGAGAAGATTCTGTGTTTTCAGTTCTACTTTGCTGCACTTGGCAGACACTGCCAGTGTATGTAGACTTGGTGAAATGAGGTGTGGGTTTAGTAAGGCATTTCAGAAAGGCATTCAGTTCTTGCCTCTAGACCTGTGATTTTTATGTCAAGTTGATTCAGGTGCTCGATTAGGATGAAAATAGGGACAACTTAAGCTCGAAGGCTATGGTGTGCTTGCTGTAACAGTTCTAAATTTTAGTAATTAGTCAGTCTTCTGAATGGTGCTTCTTAAAAACTGCTATTGTGTATGCAGGCTCTCTCCAGCAGTGACTGTTTTTGATGCTCTATTGTTCGATATGACCCCTGAGCTGAACTCTCTGAAACTCAAATGTCTAATGTTCTTCATCAGGCCATGGTCTATAGATCCATTACAATGGAGCTGGAGCCTGCCTACAGCTTGGGAGCAAACCCAGACCTGTCTGTCACTGGCAAGAGGGGAGTGCCACAAGCGCTTCAGTTCTGCTCGTGTCGTTCTGCTTTGATAGTGGCAGGCAGGCTTTAAACAGATCTCCTGCCTACGAGAAAGGGACTTAGCAAAAGGCAGAAAAACTTGCTTTAACTTAGCTAGCTAAAAGTCTGTTTCAAGGTCTTTGTTCCATTACCAGAATGTCTGTGTTTTTCTTTCTTTGTTTTCTCCTCTTACGCACATTATTACTTTCCCACTTGTAGGTTTTGTGGATTTTGGGTGAGAAAGCAGAAGGATGTAATTTCCATTACTACCTTCCCTTTGTTAAAGAACCTTTCCCTCTCTCAGATCGTTGCAAGCAGACAGAAAGTCGTATTGGATTGAAAATCCCCAATCATAGACTGAAAGATACACAGGCACTTTTTCTGTAGTCCAGCCCTTCTTCGGCTAAGTGTTAGCACACATCTTATTTGCTTGTGTGACCTGTCCCCACACCCTTTCTGAAATTCTGAGAAACAAAAAAGTGGATGAATTGGCAGCTCCAACAGACACGGTGTTGCAGTTAAGTCTTC